>NC_092804.1:69087580-69394792 GCF_040954645.1 Diabrotica undecimpunctata | reverse complement strand
AGATAATAAATATGTAGATTAATTTGTAAATTATTAAAATTGTTTCATTATACGAAAATATATAAAACATATTGACCAAATTAAAACAAAACGACAAATAGCTTTATATTTGCGATTAGGACTCTACAATATTTTCAGACATTTTATTTATGCCTGCTTTTTTTTAATTCTAGCTGTTAATGTCAATGAAATAACTTTTATTCTGTTGTAACTATTATTCAAAAAAACAATTCTGCTTATTTGTATTTTTTTCCATTATCATCTTTTATTTTTCTTTTTAGAGTAAGGCATGTTTCTTTTATTTTGCTATATCATCTTCTCTGAAGCTGATTTTCAACATTTACGACTGACCAAGCATTATAATCTATCTCAAACTAGTTAGTACTCTTTCTGGATCCCTTCTATAGATTTGGTCACAGTTGGCGATGTCTCATCGTATTTATCTCACCACATCCTGTATTTACTGTTACTGTTATTAAGTGAGTACCCTCTAATAGTTCCTAGAGACTTTATTTTGGGTTTTGTCTGTCATTAACGTGTGTGTACGTGTTTTATCTAGCCGGTTTTCTGCTTATTTGCTATTCCTACATTTCATTTAATATACATATAAAGTATCTCGTTACGCCATTGCCTGTTTGCTATTTTATCACAATGAGGTAGTCTCTTTATCTAAACTATATATTCTCAGTTAGAATTTAATTAAACTGTTAATTAGCTTTTTTAAATTACCTCTGTAAAAAGTCAGTTATTTAAAGAGCGTCATAAGAGCTAGTCTGAGCTAGACACTTTAAAAATATTTGCGTCTCTTCTAAATTGAGCAGAAATAATATATATTTGTAATAAATTCGCAAATTACATTAAATTAAATTACAAGGTCCTCATATTGCTGACCAAATATATTATTAGCTTTTTGACGGGTCTATTACTTTTATAGGCAATAAAAATTATCTAACATATGTTTCTATTTTTGTTCCCCTAGAGGGTAGAGAGTGCGTCAACTGCGGGGCGACAAGTACTCCACTGTGGAGAAGGGACGGCACTGGTCATTATCTATGCAATGCATGTGGACTTTATTACAAGATGAATGGACAAAACAGGCCACTCATCAAACCCAAAAGAAGACTGGTAAGTAATTTTTACTTAATTTCAAAACCTTTTACAAGTTATCACAAGGAACTATTTTGTAAACGTTAATTTTCCTATAGTATAGTTGCGACTACTTTAAAAAATATATATTGTAATATGTTCTTAGTAGTCGTTCGTGACAATTGTCTTACATTGATTGTTTCTTACATCTATTATATATCCGTGCATATTATGTATAAGCTTCCTAATGATTCCTATGATTAACAACATAGAAACATGCCGAAAATTTGGATGATGTCACGAAAATATTAATAGTAATTGTTACTAATCTATGAAATTGTCACTGGAAAATTAAATCTCCAGTACCTGCTATTGATAACTATCTAATACATATTTCAAGTGTTTAATTGAACGATAAGATCATTTACATTCAATAAAGATCAATTTAAAAATTTATATTACCGATGTTTGGTTTTTAAAATATGTTTTTATTACCTACGCATGTATAATTTCCAATCAATGTCATTAACTAAAAGTAGATTTGAAATTCATATTTAGGAAATTAACCAACACAGTTTTATAATGCAAGAAAAACTTAAAAATCTCTTATTTAAAGCAAATTTAGGTAGGTGTCTAACTAGATAAAGAAAAAAAAAATGAGTTTTTAACATGAACATTATCCACATAATACTCCTATTAAGTAAATCGTTCTGCTTGCGTAATACCTTTCCATTCGTAGGGGATACATTATTACGCTACCACAGGGGAGTTATGAAAACAATTTATCCAAATACTTGTTTTAAATATACTGTAATATTTCTTCCATTTTCTTCTTTCAGTGATCTAATTGTTTATTTATATTTTGTTCCTAATATATTAAAACAGTTTTTACCCATATAATGACTTCACACATGGAACATTTTTGCTATAACCCTAGACAAAATTTAACTTTTACGTTTGCTTTAATTAAAGTGGTAATACTTATTTTAGGAAAAAGCACTGAGGATGGAATACTTACTCCGAAAACGTTCTGTGATGTACCCTGAGATGGGTTCTTTTATATTATTAAACCTTTTATAAAGGTTTCTAAAAATAAAATTTTATTACTTTTTTTTATTTATAAGAATTATGACATATACTGGACAAATAAAAGCTCTCTAATACTAATAAAAGGGAATCGGTGTCGATACCTTATTAGGAAAATCATAATAAACACAATAAATGCATACAGAGTGTGGAGAAGCCAGGAAGACTTGGTCTGTACCAATAAATACAGGTCAGATAAAAGATCAGAATTTTTAAAACCTGTAATATCTATTCTTAGATATGAATCTGAAACCTCTCCTTCTTACTCTTGATAAACAATTATGCTTGTTTATTACTGTTCAGTGGTGGTTTTAACTTCTGGCAATTACTTTTTCTACGGTTTGTATGTGTCGGTTTTGACTTGATGTGTTGTTTTTAAGGTGTCTCGGCAATCTATGGTCATTTTATACTGATCTTTATGTATTCATAGCACAAGATTGTATCCCTTTGTATTTTGTCCCCATTACTTACTGAATACTGACGACATCTATTTCCAATTTACACGCAGTTGGTTCTTTACTAATTACAGTTGTATTAGTTTTTTTGAATTGAAATTGTCATATTTAGCCTTTCGCCAGTATTTAATCTGTGACTAGCCTCTAAACGCTATCTTCATCTCGGATTACCCATTGGACAACTTTTACAATCAGCGTTATTTTCTGACTGATATACACAGCTCGTACTGCAAAAATTGACTTATTGTATGTCTTATATTTATTCATGATAAACATTCCAGATTTCCGAAACCCTGTGCCAGCTTGTACAGGTTTATTGGATAGGTACCATATGCTTTATGCTAGAACCTAATGTCTAGTGCTTTGCAGTCATGTAAAATCGAATTAACGCATTGTGTGCAGGTATCTCTTGATTGACGTATGTCCAGTGGGTAAGCCTTCTCTTACACAATGTAGGATTGAATAAATAATTGCCTATAAATCAGAGGTATATTCTCCTAGTGGAATGGAAATGCTGCCATTCCTAGTTTAAACACGTATGTGTACAGGTGTAACTCGGCAGCCTGGCTTGTGTGTTTCATTTGTCTTATCCATCTCGTGGGCGAATGTATCTCGTGAAGTCATCATCAATGTGGTACTACTATTTTCATTTTTAATGTTTTGTTACAATCTATATTCTATTAGCATCTCCCATTTATAACAATGTATGTCAACTTTCAATGTGCATAGAATTAAAGTCCAGTAGGCCCCGAATATCTGCTGTTGATGTGTCCTTTAAAGCCCCCAATTCCAAGACAAGAAAGTCTTTGCACTTTGCTTAATTTGAGGATGGCATATTTTTGCTGCACATTTAGCCATCATATCATTGATCTATAAGGTTTTGTTGTTTTTTTACCATGTGATAAATACAATCAAATATGGTTATGGTTTTAAACCATACATTTTTCAATGAATACGTCTGTCTACTATTAAAGTAGTCACCGCTCTCTTGGTTATTCGTTCTACCTGCTGATTCCAAGTAAGCTTCCAGTCTAATGTATTCCATGTATATCAAGTCTAATATTATCCCAGGCTACTTTACTTTACTCACCAGATTTATATTTTTACTGTTCAGGTTTAGAAGACATAGTCCTTGTAAATTTCCTAAGCCCTAAATTTGAGATTTATTCGGTGACTACATTTAGAATCTGTTGTATTTGATCTCTGGCTGTGCCATTGAATTTTTCAAGGGATAAGATGACTAGGTCACCCGCATAGCCTAAGATATGATTTGCCTTATGACGAATTCTGCATCTGTACAGATCTTTCTGTACGAAAACCCTGTTGCTCATCTGATTTAAGTAAGTCTGTTGTAAGTTTACCCCTTTATCATTTCAGACGGTCGGTGGACGACCGTAGAGCAGCAGCAAGATACTGGTCTTCTAAACCAGAGTGCACGAGTTCGAATTTCAGCACCAACAACGACATTTTCATTTCTAAAGCATTTCTAATTAATTTTCTTTCTATGATATGAGCCATTCGCCGTATCTTGGGAGGCACGTAAAGCCCCCTGGACTACTGTGCATCGATATTAACTACTTAAAACAGGGTTAAAGATTCAATTGTCGCCGGAATCTGTCCGAAAAGATCTTCCCGGTAAAATTGCCATACAACATTATTATTATTACCATTTCAGAGTGTTGAGTTGACACCTTTGTAGTTTTCTAGTGGTTGTTTATTGCCTCTATTAGATAGTAGAATTTGTTTATTTGTCTTTCATTCTTCCGTAATTTTATTGTATTATATGATTTCTTTATAAAATTAAAATAACCAAATACGGTGCCGCATAATAAAATAAAAAATTGCAAGAAAAAGATGTGGCTAGATTAATAAGATAAAGAATCTGCCAATAAAAAGATCCTCTTGATAGAATAAATTCCCATTAAATTGCAAACTGAAATGTACCATTCGCTTAAAAATGACCATGGCTAACCATAACCATATAGTGAGTTAAAATAAGAGTATCATATTGCAGACCACTATTATTATAGCAGAAATTAATTCTTATCTTTAACCCCTGTCATTAGATCACTCCTTGTTGTATTTTAAAAGTATTTTAAATAAGCAACAAAACAGCAATGTTACGTACATACAATAAAATAAATGCATATATGAATAGAATTAAATTACTTCTCTGTATATTCAGGGTGGACATGGTACATTTATATCTTCATATTTTCATCGATTATTCAGAAAAATCACGTCACCGAAACAGACAGCTACCCGCCCAAAATATGATTAAAAGTGGGGTATTTCCAGCCCCTAGCTTACCATATTTCACGACAGGTGTCGTATGTTATGCAAATACCCTATCTACTGGCTCATTATCAGGTTAAATATTAAAATCTTAAGTAGCACCTTTCACAGCGGAGTTATTGATGAAGGGTGCCGGTAAAAGAACCCTGAGGCGTCTTCAAAATCGCGTAAATCTGTCGGCAGTATATCTGCTAAGATAATTTAGCTTTAAATGCGTTTGAAGACGGCAATCGACACCTTAGAGCGACTGTTATTACCGGGCTCTTACGCTGTAACTGAAATGCCTACTCTGTGCACATCGACAGTTAATTTGGTGTGAAAAATTACAGAAAATCGTGCCTATAATGGCTCGAAGTAGGTCATTATGGTGGCCTTATGCTCAGGTGGGGTTCAATGGGTTCTTGATTTGATTACTATGCCTGATTGAGTTTGTTTCAGTTATGCAATATCATTTTCCGAATGTTAGGAAGTTGTAATCTAGACTGGTGGTCGGTCACACTTGATTAATTCTGAGAAAAATACGATTTTGCTCCAGTTAATTCAGTTTGCAAAAAACTAAAATGAAATATAGTAACAGGGTATTACTTCTAGTTTAGTTTATAGTTTATTTGTGTTGTTAGTTTGTTGCATAATGGATTAAAAACATTTATCCTTATACTAATACATTAAATCCATATTGGAAAGTGTATTAAATACTACAAACACATCTTTTTGCAATGTCGTGATAGTCGTGAGGTTATTTTGATACGATTATGTACGATACACTTTATAGACATATGGGGCTACTTGACATTTTGAGCATGATTACAATTAGATTTGGATTAAAAAGAGGTCTTCTCTTGTTCCTAGAGGGCGTCCCAGAATCTGAATGGAATGGAGATTATGTATGCTTCGCATTTCTTTGGTTCATTATTTTTAGAAATAATTTTACTGGAAGACTGGTATTCGCATTTTATGGTAGTGTTTTAAAAGTGAATTTATTCCGTCTTTGTGGAAGTATTCTCGATAGAATATGTTGTTAAAAATTGTTGTGAAAAGTTATTTCCTTATTTTTTATGCCTTTTAAGAATTACTATAAACTCCTGTTATACTTTGTATTAACTGAAATGTTTCCTTTTTCTTTGATTTTAGATAAATTGCCTGTTAAACTTTAATATATTTCCCTCTTCATGATTAGCTCATCGCTAGATCTCTTTTGAGGACGCCCCACGCTCCCATGTCTACTGGTGATTTATCCCGAGCTATTTTCACTATTTTCCTTGTTCTATTCATAACATGTCATATTCACTATTAATAACATGTCATAACAAAATATTTTTATTATTGTGGTTGGATTTTGCCAGGGTCTCTTATATTTAGCTCTTTTAATATCGAATTATTTGTTCTATAACTGGTCCACGAAATTTGTAACACTTTTCTCCAGCAGAACATTTAAGTTCCTCTATCTTTCTTCTTTCCGATTGTCTCTGAGTCCCAAAATTCCCAAGAAATTTGGGAGTCTTTCCATTGCGATCATTGCTATATCACATCTACGTTTTATCTCCTGTAGTGTCATTGTGCTGCGATCAATGATATCAGGATATACAGGATATTCGTACGGAATTTCAAGCATTTTTCTCCTCTTTTTAGTCTGCTCTTTGTCTCCCTCTCTAAAACTTTCTGGGGACATAAAAGGTCAAATAGTGGTTTGTTAAATTCTTAAGGTTAGTAATCCAACGGGTTTTTTATTACCTCGGGAGCCGCTTACTTGTAAAATTAGAGAATATACTCAAATTGGTTCTCTAAGGTATTTTATTTAAAACATTACTGACTTTCATTGATGACTACACTTATTTTACTATAGATATAGAATAATTTGGCATCTGAACTTATAATTATATTAAATTAGTAGGTCTATAAAAGCATTTTGTCATTTGTCATGTCTAACTGATCTAGAAAAAAAACTGAATAAGAGGATTAACGATTTTGGACAATAAAAATTATTAGGTATGAATAATGCTGACCTTGAGACATTTGCGACAAGTCCGAAAACCGCCTGTAATTTTCATAATCAAATAATCGCAATTGGATGTAATGATAATGTAAATACTCTTTTACAAGCCAGACTCAAATATGGTAGGCGTCCCATTGAAATTATCAAGTAGTTGTACTCGGTATATAGTTACGGTGTGGGTAAGTGCATTAAGAATAGGAAACACGTTTTATAGCTGGTACTTGTGATACAATTCCAATTGAAAAACATTCGAAGAACATTCTGAGAATGTGCTTTGTGCAATTACCTTGCTTCCACATAAGTCTAACGATTTCATTCTTTCACTAAACTAATTCATTTGTTGAAGTTGTCGTTGTTTCAGAAATTTTGTATAATTTTATGTACTTGTATGAATCAGTTGTGTTATTTTGATGGGTATTATTAGTATGAACTTTTCATTGCTGCGCCTTTATTTTATTGACGGTTTTGAATTATACAGAAACCGAGACGAATACACAAGTTATATGGTATTATGTAATATCATTAAGGCAAATAATGTTAAAATCAATAATTCAATGATTATACAAAAACATATTACAAATGACTACCAATTATTACTTCTTCTTACTCATTCTGCGAGTGAATAAGATTGCTTAAGACCAACATTTATACTACATAATATAACATTTAGTTTAAGTTTTTTGTAATACAAAGTCGAGTGAAGAGGTCATTTGATCTTTTTTTGCACTTTAACCTGAAAAATTTTTTTTGTTTAACTTACGTCTATGTTTAGGGCTTTTTAAGAGGTTTTAGACCCGGCTGTTAACTCTCTTTTGAATGAAGGTACTTTTAAATATTTTGCCTGCTGGGTTGCTTCCTAAACCTCTTCCAGTCCTTGCTTCCGCTCCATTATAGTTTTGCTGATTAGTTTTCAGTAGTTTTTATCCCTATGTTTAAAAGTGTGATATGTAACAGAATCTAGTTTCATAGTTTCCAGTGTATTGGGGCGGCTTTGTTTGTGTCTGGTCCATTCTTGTCCCTTAAGAAGCTAGGTTCTATTCACAGCAAAACTCCACATGCAGGAAAAAGGCTAATGGAAGACCTCACTTCACAGAATTAACAACTGCGAGCGAGCCTGAAGAGCCTCTCTACCACCACGAAGTCTTAGTTTATTTTTATAAAGTCTATAGGTTTATTTTATAACCATATACAATTTGAGTTTTATTATAACTCAATTTGAGTATATTGTTCATAAAGTTTCTTCTCATATCGAAGGTTGGAAACCATAAAGGCGATATTAACTTTATTCACAGCTGTCCTAAATAATTAAGTTGAATTTTTATTAAACCAGTCCTTGAATTTATTTTAAACCCAAGAAATTCTTTGTCATTCAATGCTGCGCTTGCCCTTGATCTTTTCTACCCTTGCTAGACGCATCATCTCTTATTTGGTCATTATATGACCAAAATACTCCAGTTTTCTCTTTTTTAGTGTTTGTATTATTTCTTTTTCTTTGTTCATTATTCGCAACATCCGTCCACGGTATATGTAGCATTCTATGGCAGCACTATCTTTCAATACTTCTAATTTATGTAGAGCTCCTTTTTTATGTCCATGCTTTCACGCCATACAACAATGTGGAGAATATATAGCATCGTAAGAGCCTCGTTCTTAAGTCTCATGTTATGTCCCGATTGGTTTGTCATTTTAAGAAGGTGGCGCAAAGGTATTTATAATGTCTTAATTTTTCTGATATCGTAATAGATATAGTTGAGATTGTTGTTTGTAGGATCATTAGTGTTTTTTATAATTTTTTTTCTTTAAAATCATCTTATTTCATAGAAATCATATATGTTAGTTAGATGTTCTATCATATTCCGTAAGAAATTCAAATTATCTGCAATTATAACCGTATCATCGGCGTAACGCAATAATTGCGGTTTGAATATCATAAGAATTTGTGTAGCGGGCGATTATCTAGTGCTGTTAAAACCAAATGTACAAGTCATTTGTCTTTGTCTTGTTATACTTGAATATTTTAGAATATTTCCTTAAGCGAAATCTTAAAAAATGTATGACTTTTAATGAGCACACAGAGAAACTACTGAAATGGTTAACGTTACGTCAGTTTCTTGTATTTGGGGATTGTTTAGGATACATAGATATATTTATATGGATTGGCTAGTTTATATCCAGCATCTGATGAAAGCAGAGTTTTACTTTAGTGCTTTAGTTGCAAAACGATATTTACTTAAATGTGATAAATAGCATGTACTAAATTGAATTTTTTACGCAGAGCTTTGAGAGTTTTATATTTATATAATCCATAGCCGACGGCACTTACTTTTTTCTTGCAAGAGGTTAAAAAGCGCTAGTGCTGCGCCTGGTGTATCTTCCAATGTTTTTCGGTAGTGCGAAAAACGAAATAGATGTGATTTTAAGATGTTGATAGGAAGAAACATATCCAGATTGTTTTAAAATGTCAATTTCAAGGTACAAGCTAAGTTTTTTTTACTCTCGTGTGAACTAGAGCTGGGAGTATATGTTTCAGATAATTATTATAAAAAGTATGACACTTTGTATGTTTGTAATGATACGTGGGCGGTCCGGTAAGTACTTAACCTCACCGCCCGATGGCGCCACTATCTCAAGAGAAATCGACTACCACGTTATACGTTCTCGTAGACGGCTAATGTCAAAATTTCAGCTACACAACTAGCACAACCGTGAGACCATTTCAGAGAAGTGTTTTACGCTATTTAAGTGTAGTTTGATAAAGTTTCTACGTCGTTTCATAACCTTTAATGTAACATGGATTCACTGGTACACACCAGAGACCAACGAACAGTCAAAACAGTGCACAGCATCCGTCGAATCTGCTCCGAAGATCGCGAATACTGTCCTATCGGCTGAAAAGGAGATGGTCACCATTTGATGGTGATGACCACTATCTGAAGAAGTGCAAAACAATCACAAAGCTCTACTATGCTTAATTATTGGACCGATTTGACGCCGAATTGCAGAAAAAACTACCACATTTGGTAAAGAACAAAATTGGTAAAGTGCTCTTTCACCACAACGCACCGGCTCATACGTCCGCCGTCGCCATGGTGAAATTGTCCGAATTGGGCTACAAACTGTTGCTTCATCCACCGTATTCTCCAGGTTTGACCCAGTGTTACTTCTTTTTGTTTCTAAACTTGAAAAAGACACACATCGGGCAAAAATTTAATTTGAATCGCCGCCACGAAAGTCTACTTTGCAGACCTCGAGAAAACGTATTTTTAAGACAAGTTAAAGAAGTTGAAGCATCGCTGGGTCAACTGCATTAAGTTAAAAGTAGACTATGTTGAGAAATAAATTGCAACTTTTCCAAAATTTTCGTTTTTCTTTTGTATAAAAGTATAGTAAGTACTTATCGGACCGCCCTAGTAATGTAACGAAAGTTTCAAGAAAAAATTATAATATGTAAGTTCTACGTTAGTATTAATTATACAAACGTAAGTTTGGTATTTCAGATAATAATTCAAACTGTACATTATTTATTGCTATTTACAAATAAAGGAAATGGTATGCAATAAAAAAACCAATTTGTGACGAAACCAATAAAGTGAAATTAGTTTGAAGTGTTTGTTCCTAATATTTTTATTGTTATTTGGCCCTGAGCAAGTACTAAATCAAAAAAATACTTCTCAGAATAATATATTCATATAGAAATATGAACCAAGAATTTTCAGGCTTGATGTGTCACTTGTCAATAATACATCTCATTACGTAGGTATCGAGTTTACAAGTGTCTATTTTCGACCTTATTTATTTGCTAGTGGGCCACACCCGACTTTCCAAATAGCTATCTTGAAAAAAGACAATTAATAATCTATTGTAAGAGCAAATAATTGACAATAGCGCTGATAAGATATGTCACTCTTATTTCTTAGTCTACTCCGTATGGCTACTGACTGTAACACTTTGATTGCTTAATTATTAATTCGAATAACGACGTTTAATATACCATTAGTTAATATTGTTACATTTCCTGATCTAGATTTCGGTTCAATAAATGTAATGAGCATGTAGTATTTCGTATTAAGAGATTTCAAAGTTTCAAGGATAATATTTGATTTATTGCTATATCTTCAAATTTCGTAATGTCAGGTAACGGATATTCGACGAACAATGACATTCAAGGTGAAGAGTAACAGAATAAAAACAATTTTAATTATTAATTTAGTTAACAAAGACATTTTTAAGCTCCGGTATATTAAAAAAATATGGAAAAAACGTCCAATAATATATTTGAAGTCAAAAAATCTTTTTAACAAGGAGAAGAATGGGTCTAGTATAACTTGTTGAGGAATTATCAAGAAGTGTAAGCGTTAACGGCCGCTGTTTTATAATGATCTACTAAACCTAAACTATGCATTATATATTTTGTCAGGATATAACAGCCAGGATTCCGAAAAAGTTACGGAACTAATGACCATCTACAAAGCATTTAAAACCCTAATAGAGAAAGAATTGGAATACAATAAAACCCTAGTGTTAATATTTGTTGATTTTTACAAAGCCTTTGACACAGTTGAGCTAAGCAAAATACTACAAGCGCTTAAAGAATGCAGGCTAGACTATAGGTATACATAATTAATATACAATATATACCTACAGGCAACAACCACTACATTCTAATAGTAATCGCATAAAAATAGAGCGGGGGTTTAGACAAGGAAACCCCATGTCACTTAAACTGTTTGATACTGTGCTGGAACATGCTTTTTAAGAATTTATATTGGTTGACAAAAGGAATAAAAATAGATGGATAATATCTAAACAACTTACGTTTCGACGATGATGTAGTCATAATAGCTAAGGAATTAAGACTGACAAGAGAAATTGTACAGGAACTCATTGTGGATACAGAAAATGTAAGTTTAAATATAAACATGTCGAAAACAAATATAGTGACAAATTTAGTACCCAACCAGAACATCAGTATTGTTGGGCAGGAAGTCAAACTCGTAGATAAATATAAACACCTAGGATATGAAACTATGATTGGCAGGAATAATCAGACTCATGAACTAAAGAGAAGAATCGGTCTTGGATGGGCAGCATATGAAAAACTGAGAGAAATTTTTAAAAGTGAGCTGCCCACATGCCTGAACAGAAAAGTATTTGATCAATGCATCCTCTCAGTGTTGACATACGGAGCAGAAACACTTAATTTAACAAAAGCCTTGGCTACCAAACTAAGAGTCACACAGAGAATGGAGCGATCCATGTTAGGAATAAATATGTGGGAAAAAATAATAAACGAAGAGATCAGGAGAAGATCCAAGGTGAGTAAAGTCGTCGAAAAGATAGCCAGACTAAAATGGAGATGGGCAGCACACATAGCTAGAATGACGGAAGGGAGATTGACAAAGAGTTTATTGGAATGGAGACCAAGGGAAGAAAAGAGAAGCGTCGATTGACCACTTACAAGATTGGTAACGATTTAAGAAGACAAAATAAAAACTGGATGAGAGTGACGCAACATAGATAGGGTTGAAAACACGAGAAAGATGCCTATGTTCAGCAGTGGACTTTTGGGGCTGGATAATGATGCATTATATTAGTGTACCGTGTAGTGTAGAGTATTGTAACTAATCGGGTTTATTGGTCGTGGTTCCGAATTATTTTTTTCTGACCTTTCGTCTGCGATTGCGTCATAATTAACAAACACAGACGACGACTTACACTGAGACTGAGGATCTCTTGCATTGTCCTTTGGGATGGAATATGAATGTGTTTTGTGGGCTCTGTTTAGACGACTTTTGTCGCCTCTTCAGAAAGTGTTTTTTGTTGTGGGTGGTGACACTGGTTTCTGATTGTTGGTCCTGGTGGTTTGCTAGTATCCTGGAGAGGAGGGTCTCTTCGGTGGACGTCCAGAGAAGAAAGGGCTTGATGAATGGTTCTTTTCTAGTCTAGAATGACTAAATTGAGTGATTGTGAATTAATGGATGTATTTATTACTGAATTAATGAAAACGTATCCTTTCCATTCCGTTTGCAAAGAGCAAAAATTTTCTTAGCTTAAAACATCCTTTTTCTTCTTCTTCTTTTAGTACCCTGTCAGAGTATCGAACGTTGGTGATCATATTATAAATAATAACTTTGTTTACGACAACTCAAAACAGATTAACAGATGTCTTTAGATACAACTCTTAGAGATTTCGAACCCAGGATGTTCTTCTTCGGCCTTGGGCCCTTCTTCCGGCGCTCTTGCCATGGATTATGAGTAGTAGAAGGTTATAACTCTCTGGATATCTCATTACATGGCCGAATTATCGTAACTTTCGAATTTTTATTGATTTTGTTATTTCTGTTCCCTTTTCCATTCGGTATAAAATCATTTCATTTGTTATTAGAGCATCCAGAAAAAGATATTTTAAACAATATGTAAGATAATTACCCGCAATATTGAAAAGAAGAATAACCAGCCATTTAAAAAATTTACAGAACAAAAATTTATTGAATGTTATGTAATCTGTAAGCCTTCGTTTTATTAAGGCTGCTTTTAGTAAAAGACGTATTTTTGAGATAATTGAGGTATTTTTCATTTATTTTCATACATCCTTTTCTTTATATCTTTTATTCTAGTTGCGATAAAATAACATAAGGTAGCATAATATACATGATCAATGTTTTACCTAAATATCATGGAGGGGAGACCTTAAAAAGAAGATATCATCAGTCGGGAAAGGAAAACTTATGACACTAATATTGCTTATGATTCATTCAAAATATCTACTATGTTAATCATGAGATCATGCTTTAAGTAAGACAGTAATGTTATTTGCTCAATATTCTCTGTAAAACTTGTCTTAATCAGATAATTTCAAAATTGTTTCCAATCTACACTCCATACATTTTTTAGAAGCATCTATCAACAAAATCAACATTTTGACAAGCCACAATGGAAAAAATAATTGAATCATCGCAACCGAACGACAGAACACTTCGTCAAACAACAGTATAATTTATTCAATAACGTCGAGACACAGACGACTTTTTCATTAAACTAAATTGAAATGCTTTCATACATAACGCATTGTTATATTTCGTTTAAGCATTGTAGTGGACCAACTTATCAGCATCGAAGATGGTAATCTTCATATTTTAGTCACAATGCTCATATATATTTTTAAGCTACAATGGTGTGGCAAGGTTCACGCGGAGCAGTAGCACGGGAACTTATCGCGTCATCTATCGCTTTTTAAAATTAACTTTAGCCAGAAACGGACTAAAATTTCAAATCGAATTTGAAAAAACCTATGCGTATCGTCTAAGAAAATTTATACAAAAGATATAAACGTTTATAAGTTTAAAAATAGGAAAATTGGGTATTGGATTAGTTTACACGACAAAGTCTATAAAATAAATTTCTACCATTACTATTTCAAGTTTCACATCTTCTAAATGCAATTTGTTATCTGTCTCTATTTATTTGTTTATGTCTTTTTATAATAATATTCAACTAAATTTTGTATATCTCTCAATGACTTGGTTTTCTTGTTAGATATTTTAAAATGCAATAGTATTCATTGCAATCATATGTGGACGGCCGAAGTTAAGAGGCAAGATATTGGCCTTTAAAGCTAGGTGTCTTAAGGAATTTTAAATAGAAACAAAACTTCGTATATCATCACAAAAATGATTCTTTATCAAATGTTCTGCATGAGGCGTTTCCTTAAAATTGCCCTAGTGAGTGATTTCCAAAATTGAAAAAACATCAGCCAGCCAAACGTAAAAAATTATTATATTTGAATTAACTTTTCTTGTACTTTATCCTTTTTCCTTTGATTTATCTTCTTTGTCTTCCTCATGTATTTCCTCTGCTTAAAATTTGACTAGACTTGAAACTCAATGCTTCTTTTTATTGTGTTATCATCAGTTTGGCGTTGAGTATGCTCTAACCTTCTTATATTTAAATACCCTAATTACTTTTTCGTTTTCGTCATTTGACTAATTTATTTAGACGTTGTCATTTCTGTAAAATACATTAATTATTGTTCTTGTTTTTTTCCACTACCTAATATTCATAGCTCATCATAAGAGGAACTTATAGAATCCAAACAGTCTCTACTCTTGATAGACCTAGGACCTAGACCAAGATCCTACGACCAGTTGTTACTTCGTAATACATCTTGTAATAATTTTCGCGTTCCATTGGACATTCCCTATTCCATTTAATGCTAACCAGAAAATATCTCAAGGTATTTTATCATATAAGCATTATCCAGATAAATTAATAGTATCTATTATTTTCAGATTCAAAATTGCGTCTGGCATTTTATGATAAAGCTAATTAGTTTCACGATCGTATAATTTATGCACTGTTAAACATTCACTTTATATTTGTATATAGATATTAAAATATCATAACTCTTCATTTATTTTACTTCCATAAGTTTATTAGAGATATTTCTAGGCAACTCGTTCCTCTTTGCCTAACATTTTTTAATACAAATTTATTTATAACATTAGTAGATTATAGTACAACATTTCAAGAGTATTATCTGAAATTTTGATACAAAAATATTAAAAATTAAGAAAATGACAGCTAATTTTCCAAGATAAAAAGTAAAGTTACATTGCGGTGATCATCGTAATTTCTGGATCATCTGTTGATAAAAAAACTAAAAAGATTAAGTTAGTTTATAAGTATTCCTAGGTTGCGGCCTCGAGATATTGTTTATTTTCTCGTTTTTTCAAATTTTAGAAGCAAAAAAGAACAAACTTTAAATATTTTTGAAAATATTTTGTGTAAATTTGACTCTTTTGATCTTGAAAAATTAATTATAACAACAAAATGGACAATATCTCGACGTTGCTACCTAGTAATTTACCTATAAAAGAAGTGTGCAACATTTGAGAAAAATCGATCAAGTAGTTTTTAAGATACAGTGAACAACGTCTTGAAAAAAATTATTCCGAGATAAATGCGTCAAAAAAAAAGCTTTTTTTTTATATTCACACAGTATAGTCTATTTTATGTACGTATAGCGACGTGTTTTCTGCTAAATTTTCTAAACTTTCGACGAACTCTACCTTTTTTTGTTGCATCTGTAGCAATTTTAATCGCTCTAATAATTCAATTGTTATCTACCGCGAGTGCATAATTATGAGAACTTGTCACTATACTTAATCCAATTTCTATGTGAGTGCTCACTCTAACCTCAATCACTCACCTTACTCACTCACTCACCTTAATCACTCATCTCACTCAGTCACCTCATTCACTCACCTAAGTAACACACCTCACTCAACTCGCTCACTCACCTCACTCACTTAACCCACTCACTCCTAAATGCTTATAACTCCATCAATTTTGCTATGATTACTCTGAAATTTTATTGATACTCTTGAAGAGTTATACTATCGAATAAAAAAATAGATTATCTTTTTGCCTTTACTTTTGATGAACTCTACTTTTTTTGTTGCATCTGCAGAAATTTTATCCGCTCTAGTAATTCGATTTTTTCTGCCGCATGTGCATAGTTATGAGAACTTAACACTGTACTTATTTCAATTTATATGTGAGTGCTTATTCACCTCACTTACTCATATTACTTATTCAACAAGCTAACTTCCCGCACTCATTTACCTCTCTCACTCGCCTAAGTCACCCACCTCACTCACCTTAATCAGTCACTCATGTCAATCACTAACTTCACTCACTCACCTCATTCACTCACCTCACTCTATTACCTCCTTCACTCACTTAACTCACTCACCTAACTCAGCCACTCTACTCAATCACTCACCTCACTCACTCACCTCACTCACTCACCTCACTCACTCACCTTACTCACTCGCCTCACTCACGTAACTCACTTACTCCTAAATGTCTATAACTCCATAAATTTTGCTCCGATCACTCCGAAATTTTAACTGGATACTTTTGAAGAGTTAGACTATCGAATAAGAAAAAATAAAAAAAAAAACGCAAAAAATACCCTACCTCCCTTAAAGTGAAGATATCATCTGCTTCAATTATTTAACATTCCATTATTTTATATCATCACCTAATAAACCTTATATAAAATTATTTGTAGAAAAAAGCACGAATTAATTATTTTTAATTTACCAAAATAAATGCTCTAAATTTTTAACATATTTTTTTCATATATCAAAGAAAAATTATTGATCCGCCTAGAATAAGCAAAAAAAACTTAGTTGGTTAAATAAATTTTTATCTTAAGGTTGCTAATGTTATATATTTTTTTATTTTGATTCTAAACTATCATATCAAGACATCTCGTTCCGGGAACCTAATAGGGGTTAATAATTAAAATTCTTTTAATTTCAGTTTGTCTTGAATCATACAAATCGGATTATAAACCCTAGTCAACGAAATAACATGTTTATCTAATGCCTTGGTGATATCCAGCTTGTCTTCCATTACATTGATTATGACTGTATCTCCCCATATGTTTGATATTTTTACAGTAGGTATTCCGCCAAGCCATTACCACCGTTATATAATTTTTCATATTTTGAGAATATTACTTTAATCCGACTCTGACAGTTGCAGCGCTTATCGTGCCATCTATCGCTCTTTAAAATTAACTCGAGTAGGCCGGAGTGCATCTAGTCAATGCGTTCCTTCATAGGCTAATGAGTTCTGGACTATTACCGTTGCTAACCCATCCCATTTGTTATTTTCGTTAGTGACAAAGAATAAATGGTTTTCTGCAATGGTAGGAGATAGATGAGTTTTTATGGCGTCGACGATTTTTCATTTTACAGAAGGAGCAGCCGGTGTCGAAAAGTAGGTTGGCAATTAGAGAAAAGTTAAAAAATGATAATGAGCTCTACTAGCTATTAGGTTATGAAGTGTTGTTTGTTTCGAAATAAATGGTTTTTTATATCTAGATAAAATGATGTAATTTTTGACGCGTGCTAGAGAAATGTTTTCGTCTGGATGGTGTAACGAGATATCATTTATTACCACTGATTTTGATCTTAGCTCTAATATGATTTGGGTATACTGCATGACTTTTTCAAGAAAAATGTGTGAAGTAATTAGATTGATGTATAAAAAAAATTTATGAAAAATTGCTTAAAATTCCCCAATAATATTCTACAAAATTAACTAGACGATAAAATCTTCGATCTTGCCATTGTCCATTATCCAGTAAAATGTCAAAATTAGCAATATACTTATTGCTAATAATACATAATTACAATGGTTCTATCTTACCAAAATCTATTAAAATATTAATAGTAAAGTTTGCCCTGTCGGCTTGATAGTTCAGCGGGTTAGAGGCATGTTCGGGAACTTGGTTTGAGCCACACTCCAGCCAGAAATTATTCAAATATATTAGTGTAAAATTCAAATTGGATTTGCGACCCAATTGAAATTTTTTAGTGAATCAAGTCGGCCAATCAATGAGTAGTACAGTAAGAGATAGAGTCCCATAGAAGGTTGTAAAATGATAGGAAACAAAATTACATACTTACATACCTACCCTAATCATTTTTCGATTTCGACAAACTAATCTATGTTTTTATGATCTTTAATGTTTTGCATCTCATTTTGTAAGTTGAATCATTACCAGTTCATTTGAATGTATAATAAATTGTATTAATTTTGAGGTTAAACTACTTCTCTTTCCTCTACTTGGTACTTAAAAACTAACTATCCGACTCTTCTACCTACTAGTTGTACAACACGCCACATTAAAGAGAAACACGCTATAAATACTCCACAACTACTTAAAGAAAAATTAACCGACACATATCATTCCTTTTCGCCTAACCAGCATCCGTTCTTACACATACAGGTACTTCGTCTAATTTGCATATATAATAAATAGGTACTACACGTTTAAGAAAAATAAAATAATCGAACTTGAGTGGAACAATTTAACAAAGAGGACAAGTAAATGAAAAATAATCCCATCAAACATTTATAACTTTATTTATGTCCATGGGCGGGAAAATATAATTTTGTATGAAGGCTTTTGGAATCATTATATAACTAAAATCATGATACAACACAAAGAGAAGTGGATGAGAGATGAGGAGGCCAATGTTTACCATAAGAATTCTCGAACCAATATATAAATAGATAAATACGTAGATAGATAGGAGATATGAGATATATTCTAGTTGTTGGCTTAACTTTACCTTTATGGCATTTTCTCCTTCATTCCAAGGTATCGACATTTGTTGCTTATTTCGACATTATACTTCGCTCCATCTTTTTAAGGGATGTCTTATATTTCTTCGTCCTTTCGGTTTCTAATTTAGTTTAGATAATCCATTTTTTTCATTTTGTCTGTGTAGTTTCCATTTGGGTATGGTTTTCTAATAGTTGGCTAGTACATAGCAGCATCTTAAATGTAATTAAGGATACGGTTTGGATGCTTACTTCCTACTTTATATCCAAAATAGACACAAAGTAACTTTCCAGGTAAACACCCTTACATGAGAGGTATGAGGGAGAGGAACATACAATCAGGCCTTCAAGGTTACATCTGAGCCCTATAGCTTTAGAAATATTGGGTGCATTTACTAGTAGAAGTGAAAATGTTGGCATTTTAGAATATAATTCTGTATTCCGGGAAAATATTTATGCAAGGTTGCTGAAAGAGGAATGAACATAAGGGCTTTTGAATTTAAGCGGATCAATAAATGCACAGATAGTAAAGTGGCTATGCGGGTTTACATGAATCCTAAGCTAATCTCTAGGCTAATGTGGGACAATATTAAGCTAGTATCGGTGTCTGGCACAAAAACAGAAGAACCGATATCTTGCTGAAAAAAATCAGCTACAAAATACTTAGGTCCGGAGTAGTGACGGGAATTTCGGGTCATCTTTAAGATTCGGGTCACCGGTTCTGGTTCACTTAAAAGAACCGGATCACTTTATCGGGTCACGGGTCAGTACAGATCATATATGCAAACCAAATATATAATTTTAGCGGTAGGCGGTGGGTGGATAATCGAGTGTAAGAGCATTATGTTATTATGTAGTTGTAATTCAATCTTACAAGTAAATGTTATGGCAACCAAAAATTTACTTTGTCCGGAGCCAACTTTAGGATTCCAAAAACACTGTGTCTGATCGGATGAGAGCCAAAATTCGAAAACAATATGACGCCTACTGGAAAGGTATATCGGGTCAAGAACTTGGCAAATAATATATTGGGCGGATATGTGCTAATAGAGCAAAAGTAGCATGGAAAAAGAAAATATTCATCCAAGAATTATAATAGGCTTTTTAACAAGACGGTTTGATGGTTCAGACTTAAGCCACAAATTGTGTGTCATAAAACTTAAAACAGTCAACCATATTGTCTATGATTTTTAGGCAGGTTAGGTTTCGAGGTTTCCACAAATCTTTAATAAGTATCGTCAATCAATAAATGGAAGAACTACAATAAGTCATTTGGCTGCACTACCACTGATGTAGAACAGATAGCTTACAGAAAGGTAAAAACGAAATAGGACCGGGGTTATTGATCTTTACGCTTTTTAATTTAGTTATGGATAAAGTCATCAAACCAAGTAGATATTTAATGAGGTGTCAGACAGAGATCTGTGCTGTCGCCACAATTATTTAACGTGTACTCCCAACTAATATTTCAGAAGGCACTATGGAAAAGAACTAAAGGTCTAAGGATTGCAGGGAGCATCATTATTATTATAAGATTTGCAGACGATACCGCAATCATGGCAAAAAATATAGACGGTTTACAAATTCTTGTAGAAATCATTAACGGAGAAAACTAAAAGATGGAACTAACAATAAATATTGATAAAACCAAGTACACGATGATGTTTGTTAACAACATACAACTGACATTGGAGGGTAAACCGTTGAAGAGTGGTCGACAAGTATAAATACCTCGGAGCAATTATAAACTCACAGTCAGATCAAGATGAGGAGATGAAATATTAGTAAAAGTCAAAAGTCAAGTTTTCATATAAGAAATTGAGTACGACTATCAGATTGAGGTTCGTCGAATGTTATTTATGGTCGCAACTGCTATATAAGGTAGAAGTTTAGACTCTAAAAGCCCAATCCGTAAAAAATTGTAGGCATTTAAAATGTGGCTATATAGGCGTATTCTTAAAATTCGTTGGACTGCAAAAGTCTCAGACAAAGAAGTGTTAAGACGAATTGGACACGGCAGAAAGCTTATGAACACAATTAAAATAAGCGATATTAAACGATAATATTAAACGATAAATACCCTCTGTCAGACGTCATCATGCAAGGACGAGTAGAGAGAAGAATAGGCTTGGGAAAATAGGAGAAATCTTGGCTGAGAAATCTCAGAGATTGGACTAACCTCAGTGTTGAACAGATATTTCACGTTTCAGAACAAGATAAGGAAGCGTTTAAAGAAGTGATAACGAACCTTAGAAAACGGCGCAATAAGATCTTAAACATCACTTCTCTTGGCTGTCCTTCCATTACTTTGAAGAAAGTGGTTGACAAGGGATCGCTTTGTCTCATCCCTCTTTTCACTTCGATTATGTTTGTGGTTCCTCTTTTGATATGATTTGTACTCTAGATTTTTCCATTGTGATTTTTTTAGTCCAATTAGTCTTGCCAAAATGTCTTGGTTTTTATTTCCTCTCTCAACTTATTTCTCTATGAAGTTGAATTTTGCAAAGAAGATGTGTAGTTCTATATCATGGTCATGACATTTCTTAATCTTTTGTGAAGGTATATGTATTCTTACGTTGTTCTCTGGGATCAAAAACATTATATACGTATTCCACTGCTGGCTTATATAATAAGAATAAACTGTCTCGAAAATAGCTGGCTGAGCGGCGCTCGAATACTCAGGAAACTCAGAAATTCTCGAAAGTCATTTTTTTGTCGAAGTTCGGCGGTGGAGAGGCTTTTGGATTTTTTTAACACACGATCTTTATCATCTGCAGTTTTCTTATGTAAAGGATAAATTGTTGTTTAATAAGAGATGTTAGGATTTTATATGCCGATATCAATAGTGTTATTCTCTGTAGTTCTTGCAGTTTTTTTTTATTTTTAAATATGAACATTATTATTCTCTTCTAGTTTTTTAAGCATTTCTTCTGTTTTTCAAACTTTGACTTGCATTTTGTAATTAGAATAAATAAATAGACAAAAATGTATAAATTGCAGAAAAATTAACGCAATTTTGTTTTCAATGTAATTTTTATGTGTATTCACCATTTAGGAAATTTAGAATTTACCTCTAGGAAGTGATACGATAAGGAAGAATTAATGAAATATATATAGCAGATAATATATTTCTCAATTGGTAGGTTGTTTTAAATATTTCTCTTTAATCTACATATTTAAATCCATGCTTAATAATGAAAAAATTTCAGGATAACACCTCTTCTTTATAAATTGCTTTTACTAGGAATCATATAAAATAAACAAGTTGTAATTTCTCATTCTTACTTCCCTTAATTTATTTTTCTGCTTATCCATAATTATACCACTAACATGTGTATACTAAATTATATTATGCTGTTCTAGGGTCATCAATTTATCTATCCTAGTTCATGTGTTTGAAACATACACCATCCAGCTTCATTTAAATAATTTGATTAACATTGTTCAAAACCACTTGTGCAAATTAGTAATTGGGTATTATTTTGTAAGAACATTTCCTACCATTAATATTTCTCCCTTATGTTGATATTAAATTATTCTTTGGTAATGGTGTTAAATGTATTTATGATTTGATGGAAGTAGTTTCCCATTTTAGTTTACCAATTTGTTTGCGTTTTCGTATAAATCGGAAGAAATTTATTTCACCATACAAATTTTAATTATAAAAATGAGAAATTGCTAAAACCGATTACATTGAAATATAAGAAAATGCATTTTTTTAAAGAAAAGGCAAATCTGGCGTCGGATAATACATCCTCTTGTACCTTCTACAAGACGCTCATGTTCTTATGAGTAAGCCCATACGGTTGCAGCTTCTTCATACAATTATAATATATTGTCACAAACGGTGGTCTCGAACACCAACTGGGTACTAGGTATACTGTATCCAGAAATTTAGTGTCTCATTATAAAAGTTATTTTAATAACAGCTGTAAAATTGAATAATCCCTTGTAAATACTCTATTGTTGTATAATTATCACAGCTACCAAAACTGCCAGGACCGGCATAATAGCCAAGCATAGCACGACTGTATATAGGTATATATAACCAGATCAAATATTATCATTCAAGCATAATGTCAAAAACCTCTTTTTATAAACATACAAATTTCCCATAATTATTGTTATTAATCATTATTTATTTTAAGTCTCAACGAAGAAAATGTTTTGTGTTTTATTGGCACTAGTTTTCACACTGGCCAGTCAATGTCATATTGATCTTTTTAGACTATAACTTATCACTAACTCAGGGGAGTACTGTGTAGTGTCTGTGTTAAGTAAATGTCTTGTTACTTTAGTAAAGTCGACTTCATTGTCTTTACAAAGAGACGCTAATTGTATCTGAACGTCTGAGGTCCCTTCGGTGAGTACCTATTTACTCGTTTTAAAAGGTTCATATTTATTCATGTTGACTTGTTATGTTTAAGTTTTCCGTTTCATGTCTGAAAAAGTTGACAAAAAATGGGAAATATTCTTTATTAATAATTTTACGAAAAAAAATTATTCTTTATTAAAGGTTATGCATCACATAGAAATCATTAACAGATAATTTTATAAAATATTCATGGCCTTCTAATAATTAAATAATACATTTAAAGTAAAAAGTAAATAAAAAAATACTTTTACATTTGTTGATTTTGTATATTGAATAAGGTGAATTAGAAATAAAATTAAAAATTAATGCACCTACTGATACATCATTATAAGGCCATAAATCTAAATTTAAAAATAATTTTTAAATCCTACAACCAAATTAAAATAACATTTTATGCTACACCTAAATTTAAAAGCACTTCACTTTTAAGCATAAATCAATATTTTTGATTTTCGGTGTATACCACTTAAACTTTTATAAATTTGATTATTGATTATTGATTTCTATGAAATGCAAAAATGTTTATAAAGAATAGTTTTTTTCATGAAATGAATAATAAAGAAGTTTCTCATTTGTTGCCAACTTTTTCAGACATACTTTATACCTTACTAACAATTAAAACACTTCTTTCCTTACATGAAGTATAAAATATAATCATATTTAGCTATGTGTATATCTACATTAATTCATTTTAATTTTCACTTTACCATTTTATTATTTCACTTGCAATTTTTTTAACAAAACAAAAATTGTTTATGACTTTCAAAATTTGGATATATTTAATAAAGAATCGAGACAGAAAATATAATAATTAATTAATTCTAATACTCCATCAGTTTATGTATTTTTTCCCTTAATTATTTAGATATTTATTTAAATTAAATATGTAATGTAAGTGCAAATGAAATATAAAATTCGTTAAGCCGGCCCTTTTTACTATTTACCTGAAGAGGCAAATCCCTTTATGGCTTCGACTTTATCAGCGGGATACTTTTAAATTCTGCATAAGTCAGTTCTTATAATTGTGAATGAAGTATACCATTCCTGCCTGTGGTACCATTCAAAAAGTAGGAAATGAATTATTGGACATCGTTAATTAAGAAAAAAGTAGTGTTGATATTATTGATGTTTATCTTGGTATATTTTCATTAAAGATTTATAACTTAATTTTAACCAGGATGTTTATTTGAACTGTAAAAACTCTGAACACTTAATTTATTGGCCCTGTTGGCGTTCGTTGTTCGGCTTTAGTTATTTGTTTAAAACTGAATCATTATTTTAATTTATAATAAACACCTTTTCTATTGATCCTTAACTAGATAAAGAGAAAAAGTTATTAGTTATGATTACAAGTTTGGACATATATCAGATTCAACATTTTGTAAATATTGTCTAGAGAGTAAGCAACTATAAAATAAAAGATCGGATCAATAATAGACATACGTAATTATTGTCTACGTAGAGAAAAATAAAATAATAAGTCTTTATTTTTGACTAGTCAAATCAAAGTGAAGCTTTGTTTGTCTTAAGAGAAAACTAACAAGATGTATTCAAAAGTAGGGAATATCTTTACATATATTTTCTCTCTGATCCCATTAAAGATAACCGACAGTTTATAAAATTATAGATAATATCATTGTTCTTATATTCCAGAAGTTTGTGCTCCCCTGTCGTCACGTTCTAATTAGTGCTTTATAAAGCGCTAATTGTCATTTTCATTACAAAATAAATTTATTGCAGATACTTAGTCTATTCTTTTTCATTTTGTGCTTTATTGGTGTGAAATCAGTTTAGTTCTTTTCCTATTTCAGTTCTTTATGAAAACAGTAATTATAAGGAAACATATATGATGGAGTAACTTGTATTAGAACATAGGAGTAAGGGACTGATTTTTATGTGCAAGTGGGATAGCATCAGGACTCAGTGTTCAGTAATTGATTCGACAACATATATATTTTGTTTTAGAATTGAATACCGAAAGGCCAGTAAAGTAAAGACTGGAACAGTAAAAAGAAGATACGACCTGCTATGATGTGTGATACTGAATGTTATAAATAAATATTATTTTGAATTTGAAAAATTTAGGCACAACGAAGAACTGAATTGTAAGTTTACAAAAATAATGGGAAAGAAAGATCAAAAAAGACCTGGTTGAAAATGTTTACACAAGACAAATCTGTTAAAGAAATGAACCTTGGTATGACCTAAGACAATATCTTATCAATAAATGTAACTATATACCTATAAAGTGACCAAAGAAGGAATCATTAGAAACAATCTAGAGAAGGAATCTCCTATTTTAGAGATTATGGGATGATGATACCATTTTAATTAGATTGGATATAAGACAATGAGAACAGAAATCCCAAGAAATTAATAAACTAGAAAATGCAGGGAAAAGACCTATTGTAAGACCAAAGAAGAGATGGGAGAATAAAGTTGATAAGGATGCCAAAAACCTTCTAAAACACGTTCATGGAAAAACACGACAGTATATCGAAATCATTGGAGAAGCCAAGATCCAACTTAGGCAGTAGTACCAGTAAATAATAGAATATAACTTATAAGAAGTACTAAGAACTCCAAGTTGCAATGAGAAGAGGAATATAAAGTGATAAAGAAGATAAAGATAAGAAAGTTCTCATAAATTCTTAATATTTTAATATATATAGAAGTAGTAAAATTTTGAAAAAAATCGTAGATCATAAAGACCAATTATTTAAAGATCAATTTAAACAATAACAGGCTACGTTTAAAAAAAATAGCTACAGGCAATATCGACTGAGAAAACACCTTAAAGCTACTCGAGAAAGGTAGCAGTAGTTTTGCTGCTAGCTTATTTTGGTTTTATGGAGCTTATCGTTTTTCAGTAAAGATTAATTAAGGGACATTCACGAAGCCGTGGGACTTTATTTCTAGATGTATTACTCCTCTATCGAACGCCACTTCTAAGGTAAAGATCCCGGCCTTGCATTTTTCACTGCAGTGTTTTTCTCCTGCTATCATCTTATTCTAATCGTCAGCCTAATAAACTACATTCCTAAATGAGTGAGCCAGTCCACTAAGCTATTAGGCCTAAACCTCTTGTCTTCAATTTGTGATATCTTAAGATACCTAGACCCTTTAGCTCAGATAGTTCGTACTACATATAAATGTGTCTAGTTAGCTACTATCTGAACACAAATATCACCAGTGGAGTTTTATATTCTTCTTCTTTCGGTGTCATATTAGGGGCCCCTAACGTTGGCAATTACATTGGCGAGTTGTTCACGGTCTTCAGCTTATCGGAATAGTTGTTCAGCATTGCGTATTTCTGCCTAATCGCGAATTTTCGGCCATGTCACCTTTCTTTCAATTTCTCTGTGACTCGCGATTTTACCTTTCATGATAAGCTGAAGGATTCTATACCGATCTTCTCTAAAAACATACCTTAAGTATGAAATTTTTTTCATTTTCATAGTTATCAGTAACTTACATACGAATGGCATTTGCTGTATTTAACACAGCTTCGTTGGTCTGCAACGCTGTATTTGAAGCATTCTTCTATGTGACCATATTATAAATACCTCTATCACGATGTCATTTTTAGAAAAGCTGAGCGAGCTGCTTCAAGTCTGCATATGATTTCTTTATTTGGGTCAAGTTTTCTACGATACATGTGTCTCTACCATCAATGCCTTTGGTTCTTAATATGATTAAAAGAGTTCTATGCTGCAAAAGCCTTTTCGTAATCGATAAAAGCAACATAATATCTTTACGTTGGTTATGGTATTTTTGGAGAAGTACATTTAAGCTAACAAGTGCCTCACATGTACCCAGCGTATTGCTAAATCCAAACAGGGTTTCATCTAGGTCTTTTGCGTAAAGACTTTTTATTTTTTTATGAATAAAGCGAAGAAAAATATTTATTTTGTGGCTAATTAGACTAATTAACCTGTATTTATCGCATCTTTTTGCCAGCCAGTTCTTCGGAATTTCTATAAAAATAGACTTAAGCCATTCCTCTGGTAATTCACCAGTAATATACCTACACATCATTAAAGAGTTTAATTAGAGCACTGATGTGATTTTATTTTATCATTTTTAAGAGTTCAGCTAGAATGTTGTTTGGTTCATTTGCTTTCTTGGTTCTGACTGATGTTATTACATGACGAACTTGAGATTTTTAGATTTCATGTTCTTCTTGATTTATATTGCTCTGTATATTTTGCAACATCACTCAAACATCATTTTCCATTGAATAAGTGTAACATAAAACTTGTTAGTACATTAATATAGAATAATAACTTTTTAAAAAGTTTGTGAATGGAAATAAGTAGCTCACTATTTTCAAAAAAAATCACTCAAAATGTATATCACCCGTGAAAAATATGGTTAAGCATTAGGACTGCTTTAATAACAAACAGTACTAAATATTTCTTTTAAATTTGTTAAATAAAAACTAGCTCACGCTTTGGACTGGATATAAACTGGATATAAACACTATGGACTGGCTATAAACACCAGCAAAACCAAGCTAATGATCATCAGCAAGGAAACATAACTGGAGCAAATCTGTATGTGAACCAAATGAGAATTAAACGTGACTCACAGTACAACTACTTAAGAACTATAATCAATGAGTCGTAGGACAATACCCAAGAGATTATATGTAGCATTGGAAAGGCAAAAAGTAAATTCTTGACCATGAGCTCTGTGTTCAAGAGCCATGACCTCACCTTAGAAACAACAATAAGGCTCCTTAAATGTTACGTGTACTCAGTGCTTCTGTACGGAGTAACGTGGACATTAAAGGCGGAAATCAAAACTTCAGGCTTCTGAGCTATGGTTATACAGAAGGATCCTGAAGATACCATGGACAGACAAAGTCACCAATGAAGAAGTACTGCGGAGGATGAACACAACCGCGGATTTGGTCAACATCGTGAAGGGCCGTAAGCTGCAGTACTTAGGACATATAATGAGAAATCAAGGCAGATACGAATGCATTGTACAAGGTAAAATTGAATGAAAAAGGGCCCCAGGACGAAGAAGAATATCCTGACTTGCTAACCTGAGAGCATGATATAGAAAGACCTCAACACAGCTATTCTGTATAGCAATCAACAAAGTCATCATAGCCAGAATAATCGCCAACGTTCGGAACGGATAGCACCCTAAGAAGAAAAATTAAAAAGATAAATTAGAGAGTTCAATCCTCAGTGACAACAGAAACCCTG
This sequence comes from Diabrotica undecimpunctata, assembly GCF_040954645.1. Lineage (NCBI taxonomy): Eukaryota > Metazoa > Arthropoda > Insecta > Coleoptera > Chrysomelidae > Diabrotica > Diabrotica undecimpunctata. The sequence continues at coordinate 69,366,139 of NC_092804.1, read as the reverse complement.
CAAACTAAACTAACTATCACATGTTTAAATGTGTGTCTGTTTCCAATTTTCTCAGAAAAAAACGTAAAAACTTCTGATTTCATGACTTTTCCCCGAATAACTTTTAATATGATCCGACATATCGCACAAAACTAAAGGATGTGTAAAACCATGTATGAGTAACAAACAACCTGTTAATTATATTCATACACCTAATATTACCGCTTTCTAGGTATTTAATAAACAATATGTAATTTAACTGATAACACATTTGCTAAGATCTCTAAAATGATATATATTTCCATGCTCGCTTAAATTTCTTTACGTCTTAAAACGAATCATTTAAGATAATTGAAATTGGCTTGAACTTCGGGATAATTTAAAGTATATTACAGCAAGAGAGAAATCAAGTTTCGTTTATGCATAAAAATTAAAAGGATGATGACAGTTTTGCTAGTAACAATAGACAGTTATTAAAAATTAGTCCAAGGCTGCGGCAACCTCTTGTTCCTATGCAACTTAGTGAGAAATCACCTTTTGTATAACGAAACCATCCTAAGTTGCTTCACTTTTTTAATAATTAAACAATTAAAATTTGCATCGAGCGTTTCAATGATGTTAAAAGTTTCTTCAGCGTTTCATGGCTTATGAACAATTGTGGGGATCTGGTTCAGGACTTGTAATGAGTCAACAATTATGAATTACGAGTTACAACATTACTAAATGTCGACTGTAATTTGATCTGGGATGTAACTGATGTTATCGACAGTGTTTTCGGTTCTTTTTCATTTTTGCTTGTCACTAATCGTCTTGTAAAACACAGTTTCAAAATTTCGAGTGTAATGATACCTGGAATAACTATTCGAAGAATGCCATACAAGCCCTTTTGTTGTTAGTCATAATCGAAAATAGGAACAACATTGTTAGAAAGTCAATCAATATATTTTAAGTATTGTAAGTTGTAAGTTTTATTATTAGATGGAAAATATAAGACTTCTATTAACTATGTATACTACATTACATCTCAATGCTTTCATTCACCACTTTTTTAATTGACTCTTATAAAAAATTACCAAAAAAACTATGTTAAACGAGTAAAAAATGCACTTTGCTTTACTGTGCTTAGCTGTATCTTTTAAGAATAATAATTTTATTATTTTAAGTATTATATAGAACGTATTCTGTCTGTTGTTATAAAAAATCTCAGGCGCGCGACTGCCATGTAGTTCCTTATTACTTTAGACATTTTTTTAATTATTGATTAACTGTATCGTTATTTATTTTGTCAGAAAAAAGCTGTATTAATTTAACTAATTTTAATAAACTGTACAAAAAAAACTTTAATTTATTTAATCATTACAATTTGTACATACAATATTAGATTTGAATGTCGTTTACAAGTGAATGCACTACATTTTGTACATTTCATAGACGTATACGACTTAATTTTTTCACTGTAACCATTGCAGAATATACCACGTTTAGAAGGGTTTTCGTCTTCTTCACATTCGTTCCATTCCTAAATAACTGAAGAATTCGCTGTTGATAGGTTGTAGGCAGTCTTGTTTAAAGTTTGTTTAAAGTAGAACGATTTGTGCGATGAGCATTCCAGAATGTTTGGAGCATCATTTTTTTTCATTACCACATCTCAAATGTATTGATCTTTGACGCTCTTGTGATCAGAAGGTTCAAGCTTCGGCACTATACAGAAATATTAAGAGGACCATTTTTACTAGTTTATCAAAATTGTGTATTATAGAAGATGCTCCAAAATACTAAAAGGAATATGCAGTTAACAGTGCAGTGTGCTAAAAAAAAATGCAATACAAAAGCAAGTAAGAAGCTTATTATTACAATCCTCTGCTCGCTACGCAAAAATACTCTTGCAGCTTCAGAAAACTAAACTCAAAGTAATTAAAGGCGTTCTCATTGAACATTGTGCACTCAAGTATCATCTTATAAAATATGCAAAGCGGAATGCAGGGAAAACAAAGAAAATGGCCGAACATATTGTTTGCAACTGAAGGGCACTTGTTTGGCAATGCTATAAATATCTAGAACAAATCTTTTTTTTTGATAATAAACATAGTTGCAAAACTGAAAATAGACTTTCTTAGAAGCCTAGATCTTTTGGACTTAAACATACATAGAATATATACAAAAAATATTTTAGTCCAGTGGTACAAAAATAAAGTATTTAGAATGCTTATTTAAATATTATATATATAATATATAATATAAACATTACAGAACAATGACGGATACAGATGGATAACCACGGAATGGATGAAATGAAAGGAGATTATTATTTGTATATAAAGGAGGTCTCATCCGTCATTCTAGCGATGTGTCCTGCCCGTCTCTATTTTACTCTGGCTATCATTTCGATGACGTCAGTCACCCTAAATCTTCTCCTAACCTCTTCGTTTTTTATTTTGTCTCGCAGTGTTATTCCTAACATTGATTACTCAATTCTTCTCTGTGTGACCCTCAGTTTGGTATCCGACGTTTTTGTTAAAGTAAGTGTTTTTGCTCCGTATGTCTTCATATGTACTGGGACGACGCATTGATCAAATACTTTTTTCTTCAGACATGTGGACATCTCACTTTTAAAAGTTTCTCTCAGTTTTCCATATGCTGCCTACCCAAGACCGATTCTTCTCTTCAGTTCATGGATCTGATTATCCCTGCCAATCATAATTTCATGTCGAAGTTTCATGTTATTTATATATTATAAATATAATAAAAATATATAGGTCAACTGATAGGCAAATTTTAGAAACTACTATAAGACTAGATATGATGTTACAGCACTGTCTGAAAGAGAGAATGCTTAGATGGATGAATTTTATTAAAAGTCTAGTTGTAGTTCTTGCGGATGCCAAAATGAGTTAGTTTATCTTAAAATAGTTAGGGTAAGGTCAACTATTAAAAGGTAATCATAACATACGGAACGCTGCCGATGGAAAACGCTTAGACAAGACATGTCTGTACGACTCAATATACAAACTAATGAACACATTTGATTAAGGAGGACTACTCTCACTAGAAGGCTAATACATAGATAAAAGGATTTTGTAATAAGTGGATAAAGTAGGTAGACAATTAAGATAAGCAAGTTTCAACAATATATAGCAAACAAGTATGACTAAAAAGTTTAGATTGAACTACTGTATAAAATCGTACCAAATAAAAAAACATTAAACAAAATTGGCCCATAAAATCTTGCAAACTCTTAAAACAAGACTTTGTGTTTAATAATAAATTAATTCGATCTTCTCATCTTTTCGGCTTAATAGCATTTAATTAACGTTTATGGCCTTTTTTATATAAAAAACTTTAATAATACGCCCCAAACTGATTCCAATAATAAAGTCGATTCAGAACGACTTCCGCTTATTAACAAATTTCTTTTCTTGAGAACATTTTCAAGAGCGCGTCTACCGTAAAAGAACCATCACTTTTTTCAGGTTTTATTAAAGTATTTAGGTTAGACGAATTATAATATTTCTACAAAAAAATATAATGTAGACATTAAATATAAAATTTTATTTTCCTTTATATCTTGTATATCAGCTCACTACTTTCTTCCACTATTTCCTTTCAAATGTCATACTTTCAAATATAAGTATAGCTGCTGTTCGGGTCTAATTTTTCATTTTTCTAAGAAATAATTTATTTTCCGAGAACCATTACACTTCGTGGTGGAGGACTCTTTATACTCGGCCACCCAAGCTATCATTAACCTTATCACGGCATGCGAGGTCTGGTGGAAGTGACACTTCATTCCCTAGTTTCCCGTAATAGAAAAATGAAACAGAAAGGAAAACAAAGCAAACAAGTAAGAAAAAAGTGGATGCTCTAGAAGATGAAAAGTAACTAATGGAAATGTCAGAAAAACCATCAAGCAAGCATAAATGGTGCAGCGAGAAAAAGTTTTAGGTACCTTGTCAAGGCCTCAAAAGGAATCGACAACAGGTGCCAAGTCCTATACGAGAACTAAAAAACTAGATATAGTGTGGAAATATCTACAAAGTCAAAGGAGCTTTTTTTCTACCATCTACAACCTACAACGAAAAAATTGTATGTCTAATACTTAGTACATGTCTGTTTGAAATTTATATGCTTACATAATCAACTAATTATGCAAATGAGAAAATTAAACAAAGTGATAATGAGATTATTCCTTAACTTACAAAACTGGAATTGCATTTATGAAAACGTGGTAAACATTCTGCAGGGTAGAACTCTGTCTTGCAATTTTTTTCAATCTTGCACTATGATATTGAACCACAAGAGTTGTTTAAGAGGAGAAGAAGGAACATAGAAAGATTGAACTCTAATTGACTTGCATGAAATTAACATTTTAACGTGTGAAAAAGATTAGGAATATTCAAAAATTACGGGCACTAGGCATGTGCCTAGGTTGTCTAGGCCTTAGTCCGCCCCTGGTTTTAATTACACTATATTACTGATATTTAAAGTGGTCTACTAGGAATTATTTTGTTTTTACATTTTTCAATTTGAATCATTTTAGTACTTTTTGTAAATATAGTCATCGAATAGTAAACAGAGAACAGTTAGACCTAAGAAGATATAACATTATTAAATATTCTAAAAGCTACTTTTATTTTTACACAAACGATGAACGTTTAGCAAATTTTAATTTAGTTTTAGAATATAGCTCGAATAATAGAAGTAAGACTTAAAACCTGTTTAAATCGTCAACAGATTTTGTGAAGTATCTTATCTGTACCCAGGTCTCGAGAGTGCGTATATGTGTTGCGATCGCTGCAGATAAGAAACAGTAGGATTATTATTATTAATCACAAGGTTCTACAGCCCGGGGCGAATCGAGTAAACACCTGGAACTGTGTGCCATTGTCTTTAATTCATTCAGATTACAGCTTTCTTTTGAATATTTTAGGCTGATTTATTGAATTCACATTGTTCTAATAAAACAAAGCACTTCCATTTGTGGTACTCCATAATTTCGACGGTACGGTTTTTGGCTGTAGGCTCGAATATTCGAATAGGTACTTTTTCTGGGCCGTCATGCTTTGATTACAATCAGAAAATTAAGTAGTGTATAAAATAATTTGTAGGGGGCGTTATCACCTTTCATATATTAAAGACAACTTCGGAATGTTGTATCAAAATATAATCTTTAGTGGAAGTAATGAGAAATTTTATTATTGTGAATTAAATGGTTATAGGCAAATTTTTGACTGTGTGACTTACATTTTTGGCAGCTCAATAAAAAAATAGAGTACTTACAGATTCTCGCTGGTTGATTATCAGGAACAAGTGAAATATATAATTAATATGGTACCAGTAATTGTAAAATTTTTTTTTTCAAAAATCTTTTTCTCCTTTTGTTTTGCTTTATATGGACCTCTTTTTACGTAGTGTTGGTTTCTCATGATCATAGATAAATAATATAGTATATACAGATAGATAGGCAACTCACTGTATAAATTTCGTTTATTAGCACCACTTGCCGAGTTAAGTCATTATTAATCATCATTTGGCGGGAAATTCAAATAGACACCCCTTTCCCCATACCCTTTAGCGCCTCTTGCGGGCTATTTCCTTACTAATTAAAATTTACGGGAAAATTGAAAATATCTTATTATTATTTTCCGATGAAATAATCTCACATATATTATTAATAAAAAATAAAAGAATATATAAAAAATCACAATTTTTTCTAGATATACGTGTATTTATTTGTTTTTTAAGATAAAACAGTTATAAATTAATTACATATTATTTATTACATATATAATTTCAGAAAAAAATGTTAAACACTATTATCGTTTGCTTCCTGAAAATTTTTAAAATTGAAGCTTCTACAGGGAGCTATTCAAACAATCTTTTAAAAATAATTCACACCATTTGTTACAGGAAATGACATTTCTAATGACTAGCTGCAATATATAAAATCATATTAATAAAATATTATTGTTGATTAATTTAGAATAAGAAAATAGTTTGAATTTCAGTGACAACTTACTATCATCATCCATGGAATCCTATGCATTTTTGTAAATTTTCCATGATTTGTACACAACGGTACAAAACAATAGTTCACCATGTTTTTACTAGCACAACACAAAAATTCTTTCCCTCAATCCCACAATAGGTAACTAAAACTAAACTTTAAAAACCAAGTAACCAACTTAAATGAAAATTACTAAGAATAAATACAAACGAAAGTTAAAGATAATAAAATATGTAAAATTGAAAGCTGTAAACCAACAGAATATCTGTCATTACTTTTGACACAATATACTGTATATTATTTATCTATGCAATATACATTGCGGAATTAAGCTTCGTTTGATTATTTTATTTGTGATATCCCCAGATTGTGTTAAGATAAATGATTGGTTAAAGTCTTCGTGAGCAAGATAGGCTGTCATTTCTTTTTATTATTTGACTGGGGTCAAAGTAAAGGGGAAATGTTCCAAGGTCATTCATATAAGTTTCCGGGGTATGTCTCATGATATTTTGTGTTAAAGTTTTATTTATATCGCTCTGATTAGACACCGCCTGTAATTAATTACAACAAACACAGAACGATTGGAATTTGATGTCAACCCGAGGGTACAATAACACTTTTTAGCATTTCACTTCAAAATATGACTGTTTTACCTATAACATCAAAGTCGAATACGTCAACTGTCAAATTGGTATTCCAATCACCGCCAAATATAAACATTAAGAGGTTAAGTTCATTCATAATTTTTATTTTAGAATTTTTTAAAAACGATTTGCAAATTGGAAATCGAAATGGTAAATCAAATGTAAATTGTAATTCTCATTAAAATCAATTATGATTTAATCCAATATAAAATATTATCCAAGTTAATTGGGATATATTTTAGTTAAAATATACCTAAGTAATTTAAAAAATATTCGCTTAGAACCATTGGAATGTTTTAAATTAAAACTATGTATTATTCAAGTTAATAAATGTAAATGTAACCAACAAAGTACTACCTATCGAACACTACTACCTTGATACAACTGTTCCAATTAAAGAAACCCATCGATTGTGCTGTGTATCCGTCTAAAAATATCTCGTTATCTTCTTTTTACATCATTTTGTTCGGCGAACAAAAAAATATCCCTAAACAATAAAAAACTAACGTTTCCAATCAGTTTTTATTCTCCGCATCCCATACGCTAAACGTATAACGTCAACATCCCAGGTGAAAGGCGTATTGAGGGGTGAAAAAACTCTTTCATTTGCGACAAAACGACGCCGCATAGAGTCGCTTGTCAACTGTTAAAAAAACCATGAAAGGGCCTATTGACATCTAGGATGGCTGTGCATTCATGGTAGGAATTTGTTTTCCAGGAGGCGTTGTTGCCAATTTTTTCATAATCAGGCAGTGTCTAACTGTATATTCTTTGTTTAGAACTTAAAATAGTTGGAATAATAATATAAAAACAAAAAAAGTTAAAATCATCACACTCAAACAAAATCCACTCTTATTATTTTTATATAATTTTGATGTCAAAGAAATAAAGACCTTTTACAAATAACAAATACACATACACATATATATATATATATATACATATATATATATATATATATATATATATATATATATATATATATATATATATATATATATATATATATATTTATACCTGTAGGATTATTAGGCGTTATGTCCTTCCGGTAGGGATTTACAGAGGAGTATCACCGCAAGCCTCATCTCTTGCTTCACTACCTATCCATAGGTCGATCAGATACACTAGCATATTCCAGTTTAAATAGCTAGCAGATTCATTTTAGAATTTTAAACTACTACGCTGGACTTTTTGTTTTTCTATCCTGGGACAGGGCCCGAACCATCGTCCGCTAAAGCATTTCGACAATGAAGCGAATGTGGATTGGCCGCTTGCCGCGCTTGGCTATCTGACCGACTCAGTCTGAAAATTGATGCCTACTTTTCTTTTTATGATATCTGTTAACTTACCTATAATACTTGTGATTTTATATTTTATTGGAAATAATTTTCTATGGGCCCACTAGTCTACTTACGAGCTCACTTTCAGCCGGCTAAACCATCGAGGCGATTGATAAAATATGATAAAATTAATCATGAGACATAAACACAAACGCACAAAAATGTGAACCCAAAATAAAGAGAATAATACCTCTAAACTAATACCTTTTCCAATAGGCTTAATTAGTGAAAACAATAATATCTGATGTAAATGATGACATTTCTACTTCGTTCAATATTTGAATATTGTCAACATCAATTGGCAACGTCGTAGCCGTGTATGTTTATAGAAGAAATTAGCTTTAGCTTGAGAATTGTTTGCTTTGCGTGTGTACGAGACGTGGTGCGTGGACATGCGCGTTAAAACCGTAAGGGTTGTATAACCCCGGGGGTTGTCCTTCCGCACACCCCTGATGGCATAGCAACCGTGTTATCGACTTTTCACGCTGACAGTGGCGCCATAACAGAACATGGCGCGTGTGGAAATTGCAGGGTGGTAATTTATTAATGGATATTTAACGGAAACTTTGTGAACAGACAGTAGCATTTGCTTGGAGGTTAGGTAGGACGAAAATAATGATCGGATGGAAACGTTAATAGTCTTGGAAAATTATGGCAACCGATGATGGAAAAACGCATTTTACTCTGTATACATAAATATTCCATACAAAAAAGATAAACATTTTATCATGACAAAGAAAATAGACGATTTTATAGCAGATACATGGCATAAGGTCTGATGATATGATAGAATTCGAAAAAACTTATAAAACACCCATAAGGTCCGCAATTTATTTATAGGAGCCTTAGTCGCACATATAATTAAAATAAATCTAAAACGAGAAATTTAGAAAATCTTGAACAATTTCCGAAGTGAAAAAACAAATGTCAAAATGAACATATTTTTAACCAAAATTGTTCTTAATTCTACTATCTCTTTGGGAACAAAAGTGTGATTGGTCTCGGGTAAATGATGACCGAAACTAGATACTAGATCAATCTTTGTCACGTGTTCTTTAATTTGTAATTCCAACCAGCTCACAGTTCTCCCAACATATGAACTGTACAATTTCCGCAGGACAGCTTATAACTGCCACTTTTCGACAATTTGTCAATTTTGTTTTTAGTATGTGAGAGAACAGGTTTAATGTTTCTCTTGCATTTGAAAGGAAAGGAAAATAATAATCAACACTATAACGTACCTGAATTAAGACTCGAAATAGAAATCAGTTTTCAGGAAGTAGAAATAGACATAAATTCACTCAAAAATAGAAAGTCACCAGAACCAGACGGAATAACCAACAAGTTTCTAAAACACGGAGGAGAAAGTATAACCCTAGAGATGACAAAACTTATACAAAAACTAATGTTGCACTGCAAGATACCAGACGCATACAACAACATAAAACCCCAACAATTATTCAGGTATAAATCTATTGAACACCGCACTTAAGCTTACCACAAAAGTCCTAACCAACAAAATCAATAAACGAACAACTTCATCAGATGAACAACAAGGATTCAGATCCGGAAGATCCTGATGTACTAAGACAAATCACAGAAAAGGCCATCGAGTACAATAAACCAGCATATCTATGTTTTATAGACCTAACAAAGGCTTTCGATCGCATCCAAGTCGATGACGTCTTACATCTACTGTATAAAAGAAACATACCAATAAATATACAAACCATCGAAAACATTTACTTTCATAATCGAATACAGGCAAAGATAAATGGAAAACTAACACAGTGTATACCAGTACAAAGAGGAGTCAGGCAGGCTGACTCGTTAAACCCACTTCTCTTTAATATAATAATGGACGAAATAATACAAACAGTACGTAACGGTCATGGCTACAGAATGGGAAACAAAGAAATCCAAATATTATGTTATGCAGACGACGCCGCATTAATCGCCGAGACAGAAGACGAGCTCCAAAGATTAATACATATCTTCAATACAACAGCCAAGAAATACAATATGATAATATCAGCAGAAAAAACCAAATGTATGATAACACCTAAATACCCACCACGATGTAAAATCAAAATTGATGGGAAAATAATAAAGCAGGAAGCAAGGTTTAGATATCTAGGAATAGATATAACTAGTTACGGAGATATTGAAGAAGAAGTACAACAAAACTTAAAATCAAGTAAAGCGACGGGATCTCTTAATGACACAATCTAGAAGAACAAACACCTAAGACAAGACACAAAAACAAGAATCTATAAAGAAGCAATCAGACCTATATTAACATACACGGCGGAGACAAGACCTGACACATCTAAAACGAGACGACTACTAGAAACAACAGGAATGAAAATACTCCGACGAATATCAGGGAAAAGTCTGTTGGATAGGGAGAGAAGTGAAAACATTAGAAAAGCATGCAATATAGAAGACATAAATGGGTGGGTGACAAAACGGAAACAGAAGTGAAACGGATAGAAGAAGTTTGGAATGCTATTTAAGATTTTGGCTATATTATGCGACAGATAAACCAAAATTTGTGAATTATAGTGATCAGGGACATAGTTGTAAATATAATAAATTACATAATTAAATAATAATCAGGCTATATGAATATTACACTATGTATCTATATTTGTCTGACTGACAGACACACTTCCTAATAAGAATGATAAGTATAGGATCCAAAAGTCCTGAGGCTTTAATCTGTAAATTGCAAATGAACCCGCATAGTATAATTTATGAGATAACCTGGATATTGTAATATAAATATTACAACTTGGGTAACACCAAATCCTGTCAATGTCGAAAAATTACTAAGCGATTTTATTTTCACTGTTTCACTGCATTATTTTTTTCATTATGAAAAGAAAAATATAACGTTGTATACAATTATAAATAACAAAAATACCAAATAAATTCCGTATTATCGAAATCAAGAGTGACCTCGACTTGGTTGGTACCCACCAACCGAAAATACCGAACAACGCTGACAATCTAAAGTGGTACCGTCCTGCAGGTTCATCGATCAAAGTCAATAATATTAATAATCAAAGTCAAGCTCTTAGTACGGAATCGTATCTGGTCATACGAGGACCTCCGAAAATTTCAACCATTCATTGCAATTACTCACATTGTGCCGGAATTTTTTAAATGCTAACATCTAATTGAATTTCTACAGAGTGTATCAATTACTCTAAACACCGACGATGTATATTAAAGTTTATATAATTAGACAAACAAAGAGTTCATAATTCAAATCGTTCTACATGTTGATGACAATAAAATAATTGAGAAAATAAAAATAATCTTAAAATATAATAGACTTACTAGAATATTTTGAAGAAAAATGAAATTAACCTGACACCATGAATTTTATCATACATAGTAACATATGTTGCATGTTAAAACATGTAAATTAGTAGTTTTCTGATATAATAATGTTATAAGCGAAAGTGGCACAAAAGAATAAATCTATGGAATTTGTAAATAAAACTGTATACAAACACATAGCTATGCTACAGCCGACTATACAAAATATCAATATTATTAACGGTAACAACAAATTATATAAAATATAACAAATAATAATAATAGTTAAAAGAATGGGGAAAAAAGTTTGCTATTTGTGGATTCACAAATTCATGTCGAACCAGAAATATAATTGGTAGATAAAAACTCTAATGATGCAACAGGATTCAGAAACTTTCGTTTTACTTCAACTGCAGAGGATACTCCTATGAAATACAAAACCTCTTTCCAGATCCATCGAAAATTTTGCTATTAATTTTAGACCAGATATTAGAAGAAGAGTCTAAACAACGCACATCTTCAAGAGATAGTCTTTAGCGATTAGCCTAAGCTAAAAAGATAATCTAAACTTGCCTTTGATAATGTCCGCAATTGCTGCTGGAAGAAATAATTCTAGACCACGGTTGGAAAACAAATGTATTATTATAAAACACCGACCGTGAAAATGTACACTCCTTGATCATCATTTCCCAACTTCCTTTAATTATGTATTCATATTGGGTGATGCTTGCAGAGTATCTGTATTATTAAATAATAAGAATACTTTTATTAAATAATAAGTTTTCTTCCAACATTAATACTAAAAATACCTGTTTCACCCTGTATACCATATTTCACGACCTCCAACGTTTCGTCTTTACTAAATTAATGATATTTTCAATTAGGAGCGTACCTTATTGTCCGTCGACAATTCGATCGGGTTCATAACGATATATTCTTTCTCGAGTTATAGATTATTGTATAATGTAGCATTTTTGGTTATAATGGAGATACGTTAAAGGTGAGGTATACGACCTTTGACTATTTCGTTTACAAGTGGCATCATCAAGTTCTTTTATATCGGAAGAAGTCTTTTTGTCATCGGAGCAATAACCTAGGGATTAATATTTTCATTTTTTTTACATATGCAATAATTTCGTGTATAAAAGTTCATTCCATAATTTTCTATTCGTATTATTCTGTAATAATAAAATGTATAGAAAGAGATACTTTGTATTTGAACTTTCGATATATGACAGAACTGATGAAAACTACTAATGACACTTGAAGTTGTTAAATGTTTTAGAAACCATGCTAAATAGACCGGTCGGAAGAAGAAGGAGGCGGCCTTAACTCAGATATCTGGACGATGTGCTGGACGATTTAAGGTAGATTGGAATAATGGGATGGAGAAGACACACACTTGACAGGGAAATGGGGAAGATTGTTTTGAGGCAGGCCAGGGCTCACGAAGGGCTGCAGCGCATACTAATCAAATGTGTTAGGAAATATTTTAAAATATATAACACAAAAAAATACAGATGATGTTTAAAGATGATAATGATTAAAATTACAGATGATGATTAAAAATGACAGATTAATAGAGTTCTTGTGAAATTTACAATATGATGATTTTAAATAGCCTCTTCTTCTATAAATAAATCAACCATATATTTGGAAACAATTTATAAAAAAATCAGTAGTAGACAATTTCCTAAACCAACAAATGTTTGAGAATAACAATATTGGAAGAGTACATAGGTAACCAGAATGTTTCAATGACTATCTTGTAAAAGGTAGAATATTGGCAATATTCAAAAGAAACTAGAGAAAATAGGAAGCTGGCTTGAACATAAAGAAAGTATTTACAAACATGTATTTACAAATAAATTATATGAAGTAATAAGCGAAATTGAAAACGCAAAAAGCAATATAAGTAATTCACCAGCAGGAAAAACCAAAGTACGAATGTTGATCAAAAAGATAGGAGAGGAAGTTGCTAAAAAGAAGCAAGTATGCAACAAATTGTTACAGTTAAATAACCTGGATAGAAAAATTGTTCAAGATAAAATATGGAGGTAAAAAGAAAAATTGAAACATTAACTAAGGGAGGAGAAACGCAAAGCACTAGACCTTTATATGAGTAGAACAAGAGCACAAGCATGAAACATACTGAAAAACTTTGGAATGGATGGAAAAAATATGAGATACTGGGAAGCACATTATAAACAACTGTGAAATGAATATCAACGAGAATACCAGTGGAATAAAAAAATGCAGCAGGATATAAATATACATGGGAAGGAAACCACAAATAGGCTTACAATGACTCTATTCGATTTTACAGAAACATTAAACGAAACGACTTATGACAAGGCAGCAGGACCAGGAGATATTCCTATAAAGTTGGTGAAGTATGCAATTTGGGAATTGATTATAAAGCTTTTTAATAAATGTTTATGTGAAGGTCACGAAGTCCCAGATGATTGGAATAAACCAAATAATAAACTCGATACCCAAGTATGTAGTACTGTAACTAGTTCTGTAGGAAAGTTTTGACTTAAATTAAATTAGAGAATTAAAAAATAATTAGAGAAGGAATATGGGAGAGTAGTACAAGTATCGCAGTATCGAATTCGCGACGTCAGATCGTAACGAGGTGCATAGGAATATTACAACAGACAATAGGAAAAATACGGCAGAGGTGACAATAGGGAAAATACAATAAAATCGTCTTCTTCTTTACGGCGTCAAAAATCTTTTTCTTTTCGTCAAGAATCGTTCTTTGAGATGTCAAAACTATCCTTTGCCTTACCTGCTAGTTGTCTTCTAAATCGTCTTTTAAATTATTAGTAGTTCATCTTGGGCCGCTTGAATTTAGAGTAATGAATTGTAGAACCATGATGCACTATGACGTATTGTTGGCGACATACATAAAAGGTCACTATGCATATCTTTGTCCCCATTTGTCCGATTGAAAGGTGTGAGGTGTCACGTGATAGGATTTGACGAACATAATGCAAAAACGTAGATAAAAATTAGTCTAGCGTCAAACTTAAGAGGCACTAAGTACGTATATTCGTTGGCTATGGCTACTAATCTGATTGGTTTGTGTGAGGTCACACGTAATAGGATTCGACTTGTGTAATCGTGAGGAACTGTGTGCTAATAAGTCACTATGACTTATCATCATTCTTCTTCTTTTTCATGTATTTTTGCCATCATTAATTCGATTAGGTAGTGTAAGGTGTCACTTAGTATGTAGTGTTACATTTTCAGAGGTTCCCCTATAATTGTTGATGTTTGCAAGTTTGATGAAATAACATGGTGCTACACAACTAACTACAAAACACTAACGTCCATTATTTTAATTGTCTGGTGAATTTAAATTTAACCGACGGCTTCATTTGGTTTTCTTTCAATCCCTTTGGTCTTCTTTCTCATCAAGGTGAAATTTTGAAATTATGTATTAATAATTTATCACACTTTAAATATTGGTATTTTTTTAAACTAACTAAATACAGACATCAATTTTCTAAACTACATATCAATATAATGGGTTTTATATTTAATTTCTTGATGAAAATTATGCACTATTTCAAAATTTCACCTTGTATTATTTATAATAGACTCTACATAATATAATTTGTTAAGATCGGGTTCTTAAGGAGCTTTTAACGACTTAAAAAATATACAGGATGTTCCATTAAAAATATACATGGTGGATCATGCTAGACTTACGTGAATCATCCTATACATTTAAATTTATGTTTATAAAGTGCACATTTGAATTTATAATAGTCTCCCGTTTTATACCGCTGTCGCGGCTTTGGGAGTATAGCAGGGTAGTCTGCTATATCTAGGGCCTACGGTATACAAGGAAGGTAACATGGCCAGTGCTACGCTTCAACCGTCTATTATTACCCCTGGTTTTACCCAAGGTACTCATTTTTATTCAGGCTGAGTCGACCTGGGGCCTATAGACATTTTTAAAATGTCTAGATGTTCTTGCCGGCGGTGGGATTCGAACCCCGGACCACCGGCTTGCGAGGCAAACATCCTACCGCTTGCGCTACGCAGGCCCTGAATTTACATGACATTACAATGACATTTAAATTTACAAATTTTTATGTCCCAGTGTTTTTTATAATTTTCCAAAATAGGGACTCAATTTTTCCATAAATGGTTTCCACAGTGTATAATTTCAAAATTTCATCTTCTAATATGTATTTATAATAGTCCCTACATATTTCGATGAGGTCAAATTGTAAAGGAGTTTTTTAAAAAATAAAAATATACAGGGTGTTCAATTAAAAATAAAGCTTACGGACTATGCTAGGCTTGTGCGAGTCACTGTGTCTCTCTTCTTTCTTTGTCAACCATTTTCCATCCACTCCTGAATGTAGGTATCTCCCAATTGCTTCCATCTTTCTCTATCTTGCGCCAATCTAATCCACTGTTTGCCTGCCACTGTTCTTATATCATCTACCCATCTTTTTTGAAGTCTTCCCGTGCTTCTTGTTGTCGTCCTTGGTCTCCATTCTAGAATTCTCCGTGTCCACCTGTTGTCATTATATCGGGCTACGTGACCTGCCCAGTGCCATTTCATTTTTGCAATTTCTTCCACAATATCTCTAATCTTCGTTCTACGTCTTATCTCGGTGTTTCTAATCTTGTCCCTTAGTGATATTCCAAGCATGATTCGTTCCATTGCTCTTTGCGGTGTTTCTAATTTTTTAGCAGATTTTTTGGTATGGGCTACTGTCTCCAAGCCGTAAGTACAAACTGGTAGTATGCATGTGTTATACACCTTTTTCTTTAAGTTTACAGGAATGGAGGTGTTTTTCAAGATATATGCTAATTTGCCGAAAGCGCCCCATGCCAGTTGTGTTCTTTTAATTTCAGCATCTTGATCAGTACACAGTCACTGTGTACGTTTAAATAATAATAATAGTCTCCCGTTTTATACCGCCTCGCGGCTTTGGGAGTATAACAGGGTAGTCTGCTATATCTAGGGCCTACGGTATACAAGGAAGGTAACATGGCCAGTGCTACTCTTCAACCGCCTATTATTACCCCTGGTTTTACCCAAGGTACTCATTTTATTCAGGCTGAGTCGACCTGGGGCCTATAGACATTTTTAAAAATGTCTAGTTGTTCTTGCCGACGGTAGGATTCGAACTCCGGACCACCGGCGTGCGAGGCAAGCATCCTACCGCTTGCGCTACGCAGGCCCTACGTTTAAATTATTGTTGAAAAAAGGTATATTTATATAAAAAGTCGACGGGTCCTAGCATTTTTTAACATTTTTTAAAATAAGGACAGATGTAATTTTATTCCATAAAGGGTTTCCACCCTATATCTAAATTAGTTACCTAAACTTTTAGTGGAAGAAAATATATTAGTCTGTCAATAATAAAACAAAGAAATTTGTTGACAAGTCTACAGAAATAAAACAGTGCCATTATTAACCATGTATTTCGATCAAGAGCATCAAATACTATCAGAACCTTGTTAATTTCCAAATTTAAGGACGAAGATTACCCTTAGATTAACGTAGATCGTTCTATCATAGCAGGTTTGTATAGCTTATTGTGCTGTACCATTCCTTTTACATATTTTGATACAGAATTTATTACTTGTAAATAATCATTTAATTTTATAAATTATTTAAAATGCAATTTTCATGTTGTGTTGGTATAAAATTAATTGATTTTAAAATCTTCTGGCACACTTCCGAAGTTCACTTTACACACCAATCTCCAAAATTTCTCTGTAAAGTTTAATTTTAAGCCTTGGCCCGGATAAGTTATACTTTATATGGGACCCTAAGATTTTATAACTGCGTCTCTAATGATTTCTAGTGATTTTAAAGAAAAGAGTTAAAACAAAATGATATTTTCATGTTCTGAGATTCGTTGAGAATCAGAAAACTCGATCTTTTCGATCAATGTCATTTACTGTTTTTAGTGTATTAATATGCATATTTTTATCATCCTCAAATATACCTATGTTGGGTTTTTTTTTAGTTATTCATACGCTTTCTTCTTTGCTATATATAATACGCATGTAATAAACCGACTGCTGCCAATGTACTTCCTTACACTTCACCGCCGCAAACCATTTATTTAATATCCGAACAACTACTTTGAGGTTATGTTCCACTAGACCAGAAATATTTGCTCCTGAAGGTTGGTATGCGTGTAATGTACGACGCTATAAGAATATGCAACGGATGAAAGTCACTGGACAACAAAATAAAATGTAACTTACATGATGCGTTTGACAGGTCAGAAGAGACGAGCTATTTTATTTCTTAGTCATAGTAACTGAGGAAAGAAAGAAAGAGAGAAGAATATATTATTAACAGTCGACAGAAAAGGAAGAACGTGTTGGATTGCTTAAGGTCTGTGGCTATCTCTGTCTTGGAGTTTTGTTTTACGACACCCGGCAGCAGTGAAGAACTTGCCGAAGGCTAACCATTGCAGGCGTAGACGAGAAATTGAAATTTTATTACCTTCTCGTTTGTATTATCCATATAAAATGCAAATATAATTTTGTCATTTTCATGATAATCTCAGTCCAGTCCTTTGTAATAATATAACTATTTTTTTATGCTGCCCCTCTATCATTAAAAAATGGAGGAAAATATGTAGAAATATAGTATCAGTAAATATCAATAATAAACATCAATAATAACGCTCATGCGAGAAAATTGTTACAAGCTGTAATATGATAATATAAAAGATATGATTCTAAAATTTAAACGTAGCATCTTTGTAACACATTTCATTGAACAAAAAGAAATGTTAATGTAAATAACACAAAACAAGACCATATTTTTGTTTAACATTTTTTTTTAACAAAACACTTGTTGGCGCTTCAAATTACAATCTGGCCAATCTAAACCTAAATTTCTAGAGCCAACGATTTACTTTAACCCAAAGGCTATTCTTCAGTTTTTGTTAAATCACTGCACTGTTTTCTAATATGCAGATAGTAGTATTTTTACTTTTTGATCCAGTAATAAATAAGTTGAATCTCGTCCCAAGTAGCCAATTCATTTTTCTATATTTAAATCTAGTTTTGTTTTATTTGGTAGCAACGCTTGATATACGGTCATTCTTCAATATATGAATATCATCTATGTAGAAAAGGTAGAGGATTGGTTCCATGACACTTTCTTGCAGTGCTCGTACAGTAATTTCTTAATTTAATGTTTTGGACCAAACTTCCTTTCTTCTTATGGGGATTCTACTATGCTGGTGGTTCCATATACCTGATATATCGTGGCCTCAATACTACAACTAGGTAACTCAAATATAACACTTCTAAGAAAAGCGCGTTTAAAGATTTTTGCAAAGTGTGAATTCCTTTCTAGCCTAAAATTGACAAAATATTAAAGCCATATTCCGTTTTTAACATTCTTACCTTCTTTACTGACCATCCATGAGGTTTAATAATGTATATATTTTCCAGGATTAGGAATATCAGGAGAAAAGTTGGAAAAGTCCCAGTTATCTAGTTGTTGCATATACCAAAAAACCCAGTTATGTACTTGTTGCAATATATATTTTCTTGTATTGGCCCTGGTTTTTGGTAAAAAAAGAACTACTAGAAGTTATTTTTTTATTTCTAAGTTAAAATTATACACTGTTACACATAAAAAATAAAAATTAGGTAGGTACCCACTAACATTTAAAAAAATATTTACAAAAAACTACTTTATGAATATTGATATGAAACAATTTGTAATTTCTGAAGAGGTACAAATAGATATGTTCTTTAAGAGTCACCTTCGTAGTCTTGACCGTCATCTATTTCACTTGAATCTTCTTTATTCTCGTATGGCAGACTGGTGTAAAATGACCTGTAGGAATCTCCCAAAGCAGGCGGTTTCACAGAAAATAGTGATATCAGATCTTTATATTTGTGTATAGATATTGAAATCAGTTGTTGGTACAAAGGTTGT
Source organism: Diabrotica undecimpunctata (assembly GCF_040954645.1). Classification (NCBI taxonomy): domain Eukaryota; kingdom Metazoa; phylum Arthropoda; class Insecta; order Coleoptera; family Chrysomelidae; genus Diabrotica; species Diabrotica undecimpunctata. Next base: position 69,346,894 of record NC_092804.1, on the reverse strand, counting down.
AAAGGCGATTAAATTGAAGTGTGGGTCCGTTTGATTAAATTTAAGTGTCTAAATCCTTCATCAGAAAATGATTCTTTGAACTTCATAATAAACGGCTGTGACTTCCTAAATCTTAGCCAGCACATCTTTTGCCAAAGAACAGCGTTTCCATTTTCATCCTTTTTCCGAATAGTCAAGTTATCCCTTACAAATTTATTAAAATCTTTTATGTTCGATTGATCCAAATCATGAACAAGATAAAGATTGTCTCCCTTTCTTCTGGCTTCCCGAGCAATTTGCTTCCAATCTTCAGACCACAAAGCTTTCCCCACATACGTTTGAATTCTGTGTTTATTGCAGAGTGAATGGAATGACATTTCATCTCACTGTGCCCAGAAACCAAGAACTTCATATTAATGACTTCCAGGTTATTTAAATCATTTACTGCCTTCATTAACATTGCTGCAGTAAACTGATTTAAGTTTTGGCCTCCACATCTGTCACTAAAAAAGGTGACACAGGTTGTTGTTTCTAAAAGTGATCTGAGGGAAAGATAAATTGCACTGGCTATTTCACAACTTCCTCGGGATCCTTGAGTCTCATTCCAAATGAAACAATCTCCTTGCTTACTGACAACATTGTAAATAGTGAAGTTGTAGTTGTCAAGGCTACGTTTATAGAAGAGTGCATTATTTGTTGGATCAGAGGGTACTAATAAAACTTGCTGGAGATCAAAATTGGCACATATGTGTGATCCATTAGAAAATTCAGCATAAATTCAATCTTTAAGTTTTTCGGTTCTAGCTTGATCCTTAAGAAAGAGATGAGCTTCATAATCTATTTTGAGCAACGATTTCTCATCAGTGGTTGCACTAATATAATGTGAACAAACAGGACACTGATCTTTTTTAGGATGATGGAAACTTAGATTGAAATTTTCATTAAAAATTTTTCTATACATGGCCAAAATAAGTTTTTCTTCATCTCTTGAATCACACAATTCACAATAAAGTCTACGTGCTACAACTAGGTAAGTGTAGTTGTATAGTTGTGTGACTAACAGCTTAGACATTAAATGTGCAACAAGTAGATAACTTAAGATATCGAGTTGTAATATTAAACAAAGGATGATTTATAAAGTTATCTACTTTTGAAAGTTAGTTATATTGACTCATAGGGTTCGTTTTGAATTGTCTAGTTATAGCATAACATGAAGATGATATATTTACATCTATTGGTAAACTTATCTCAAAAATGAAAATTTTCGAGTTATCTAGTTGTAGTATTGAGGTGACGATATAATTGAGTATTTTTCTTAATTCGTTTATAGATAAGTAGTTTTGACATAACAGTCAAGGTTGATATGGGGACGTGAGACAAAAATTTATGAGTTGTATTTGTTAAGTTTATTATGCTTTTCCTTCGTACTTTTTTTACTATTTTTTCAATTCTGATTTATTTATTTTTTATTTTTTTAAATAACACAAATTTTCAAAAATATATCTCTAGAAAAAGTGTAAATATCTTCATAAATACAACATCACTTATACCGTTACAAAAAATTAGATCCATTTAAGTTTCAATCAATTACAACAACAAAAGGTAGCTTCTATACTGTCTCCTCAAGGTAGATCCCTTATAAGTGACGTATAATAAGCTGAACACCCATATACAAAACTTTAGCGTAAATGAGCGTTCCATACGCGCCATTTTAACAACAGACTTTGTACCGGAATATAAGTACTATTTATTTTATTTTAATTTACTTTTTATTAAAATGTTTCGCCTATTAGGAAACATAAGCAATATTAGCACTTTTGCACCATACCTGATAAAGGGTTTTATAACTTGTTCGAAATACAATATGAAATTTTTTTAGCATTTTAAAACTGTTCTTTACCTGTGACCTGAAACTACTCATGACCAGAAAACTGTTATGGTCTAAACGGGAGATCGCAAACTAAATAAATAGATTGTGAGTAAGTCTGTAATTTATTTCTACAACCTTGTTGAAATGGACTCACATGGGCAACCAATTGTTGATGATCATAACTATTATTATTATGTGTTGCTTTTTTCTTATTTAGTTATGGAAAAAATGAAAATAAAGCAAGAATCAAGCTGTTTACTATTAAGTGATATCTATACGCATTTCACGTATTAACTTAAAGGAGTTCTTTCTTAAACTAGGAGAAAGCTACACACAAGCCAACTTAAATGGAATCATCTGATATTTCTTATTATTTCAAGCGAATTAGAAAAAAAAAACAACTTGCAAAGCCAAACAATATTTATTTTAAAGCAATTTAATCATCAAAACATAAAAATTAAGGAAAACAACAAATTCTTGAAATAACAAATTGAAACTACTTGTTCTGAAGTCAATAGCATAAAAAATTGCAATATAAAACAAATATCTTTTCCCTGTTTTTATTTATTTATATTTGTTTTAGTAGTCAGTGTTACCACCCCTAGCCCTTATGCAAGCTTTCATTCGCGTGGGCATGCTCCTAAACAAATTGTCAAAATTTTGTTGTGGTAGATTGCTCTATTTTTCAAGAGCAGCTTGTACTAGTTGGGCAATGTTTTGTGAATTATCCCGGCAAGCTCTAATTCTTCTTTTAAGCATATCCCACAAATGCTCTGTAAGGTTAAGGTCAGATGAGCAGCCCGGTCCCTCTAGAACAGTGATATATTTAGCTTCAAGGAAGTCTGTAGTCACTCTGCTGGTAGGTGGAGGTGCATTATTATGCATGAAAATTAAATTTTTTCCCAATTATACTTGTAGCTTCCAAAAGTTAACTTTGGAGCTGCGGCTGAGAAATTGTTGGGTCTGTTCTAGCTACTTGGACAATGAAACGATCGTAGTGAGCCATTGTTACTTTTGTCTTGTTCTATTCTTAAGCGTTGATAATTTCTGATACCTAGCGTAGATTTGTAACATAACGCCCTGTGTAACGCGTACCATTGCAGTTATGTCCCTCTGAGACATTTCTTGTTCCAGATCAATAATCTTTCTGCTTTGAACATCCGTTGACCCCACATGAGGCATATTTTCGTTTTTGGACGTTTCGGTTTTGGAAAAAGTTTATTTATTTTCATGCAACCGTTATTTATTGTTATTGTAAAGGTAGGTGAATGTAATAAGAAAAAGGGAAGAGTGGAAGAAACTAGGGATTAGGAAAGGCTTATGCCCCATATTGGATAAAGAAAGCGTACGTAAATATATAGATACATAGTTTTATTGCATATATTTGGACGGCACAAACATTAAAACACAATCAAAAAAAAGTTATTGAATTAAATTAATTTATAATATTTTGACACAACACCTGCTGACAAAATATGTAATATAAATAAAAAATAATAACATCTTGCTATTCAGATTTGAAGTGAAGATTATCTTGAAATTCAGAAGTGTGAGTGAATGTATTCCTTAAGGGGGAAGATGAATCTCAGAAGTACCTAAGTTTATAGAGTTTTCCTGTATCTGACTTGTAAGTAGTATGTATTTGTTTTGAACAAAAATTTCCTCTAATAAACTAAATATTATCAGCTGACTGACAATTTAGTGCAGCTTCCATTAGATTGGTGATACCCAATGGCACTATTGCTCCAATACTTGGTTTGTCAATCTCACTCTTAGTTAATGTTATACCTGCTCACTCATTTGTTATTATTTAGTGTCATTTATTGTATTTCAGTTGTTTATTGCTTGTTTTATGTTGTTTTAGCTCTTAGTTTTTAATACATATAAAAATAACGTGCTGGGACTTGATGATAGGGCAAATATTCGAAGCCTTGAAACCGGTAGCTCAAAATTCACCAACTTTATTAAATAAAAACTACTTAAGATTGTGAGTTTTTATTTCTATATTCTATATTCTAATTCCAAATTCAAAATTTTGGGTGAGACTTATCTGTCTGGTCGACTCGTTTAATTATTGTTTATCAACTTTTTTCACTAATATTTCTATGTGGTGCAATCTTCCTCTATGTCGGTTTGATATAAACAGAAGCAAAAAGGAAAAAGTTGATCAAAAAAGTCTTTTTATCATTTCCAATTAATTTTTTTTTTGTATATCTAAAAGCTACTTTTTCGATTTCTCCCGCTCATCATTACTATAAGAAATCACTTGGACTTAAAAATAACAGGTTTTTAATAACTTTTAAGCGTCTAATTGCCAGTTTAAACAAAAAAGGTAAAAATTCTTAAGAACTTATTCAAAACGGATATTACTATAATTACTTTAAGTGTCTGTGAGACAAAGAACGCCACTGTACACAATAGGTGCTCGGATGCCCCCGGGCGTATAATATATGTAAATATATGTGCTCTACATATTATATCTTTGTCGGTAGGTTCGAAGGCCTTTCTTGCTCCTTCTACTCGACGGACTCCTCCACAGTCCACAACAATCTGACACCAAACGAGATAGAGGCACTCTACCATAAAAAATTATAAGAGTGATTTCTATACAAAAAAATTCTTACCACGGTTTGTAAAACGTCTGAGACGTTTCTCTGGCTTCTTATGACTGCAGACTTTTTTTACACAAATAACTTTCGCCAAAACGTGTTTATTGAACTAGATCATTTATTAAATTTGTGATTTGTTATTAAGATGGGTCTAATCGAATTTGATGTGTAATGGAAGTTAATAAAATTTGATTCAATATACGATACCCAGCGTTCATAATAAAGTTAGACCATTCTGAGTTAGAGAAGTATAACATGAGAATAAGATTACTTAGAAACTTGTTACATATTTGATGTTACATAGAAGTATATGTTCTTTTTTCTTTAACATTACTTGGATTGATAGCTGTCTATTTTATACTAATTTTTGTTATAGTTATTTAAAAACACGTCCTTAGGGCGTCCTTTATAGGGTGATAAAAGAATGCGAATAGGGCATTCATACTAATTAAGCCAAAACTGAAATACCCCCTGTTTTGTAACAAAACAAAATTAATAGTCAAATCCAATCTGTTCAAAACATAATTATTGTTTTGAAGTGTCACAACATACTTTCCAGAAAATTCTGTCCAGTGAGACTGTAAAATAGTGAAAAGAAGGAAGAATACGCGGATATGCTTCGAAAGAATTTGTGCAGAATCTCTTAGACGAAGACATTTTGTAGGAACTATGAATAATGATATTCTTTTAATTTTATTCCATACTTCCTATTTTTGTTCAATTTTTTTACTCTGCCTCTTCATTATCATGGTGCTGCAGTCGTTTAAGGGCTTTGACTTATCATGTTCGATTTCGAGGCCCTTGCTAAATGTCTGTCCCACTGCAGACGGTTTCCTTTGATTCTAGTGATATTATCTTTTCCACCAAACTTGTAACTTGTGGTTGTAGATATTTTACATTTTAAAATTATATCTATGCCTCCATATTCCGTTTTGACAGACCACTTCGAATATCTTGCTTAGTACTATTTTTTCAAAAGGCAATAGCGAGGATTCGTCTGTTTTGGTTAGAGTCCTTGCCTCTGATCCATATGTATATGAGAACGGTAACAATCAGTGTTCTATACAGTCTTATACGAGTTTATTAAGACAAACATTTGTTAGTTGTACTTTGATAGACCCTAATAACATGTATTTGCAATTATGATGCGCCTTTCCATTTCGTTTGATATGTTATTATCGAGGTTAACCGATATATGAACACTTTCACCACTTCGAAGTTTAGATTGTTGATCATTTGATCTCCGTCAACATTTCCAGCTCTAATGCTTGTGTCAATTGGAATGAATTTGGTTTTATTTTGATTTATATGTAATCCAATTCGTTCTGCTGCTACTAGCTCGCTTAGGATTTCGGTTCTCGCCCTTGTTCTTGCTACAATGTCCACTTCATCAGCATATGCTATAATTGCGATGTATATATATATATATATATATATATATATATATATATATATATATATATATATATATATATATAAATAACTCTGCCTCTTATTTGTTGAAATATGATTATTCCATTTCTTTGCTGGTCGATATGTAAAAATACATTCATATTCGTATTGTGTTTCTAGTGAATTTTTATGCGATAATTTTTTATGCTACAGATACATCGAGATACGCTAAATTTAAACCTATGTATTTACTTTGTAGTTAATTTATTCTCCGGTTTATATAAACCAGAAATGCTCATATAAAACTTGTGGTAATAAAGTTTACTTCTAAACATAGCGTAGGAAATAATTAAAGAGTACTCTAATAATTATGAACAAATCTATGGCTTCCAGTATTCTAGATACGTATTAATTGATTTCGTTAATTTCCTGGATACGTGCAATTTACATTTAAGAATTTTAAATAATGTGTCTTATAATTTTATATCATTAAACTTTTATATCTCTAATGTATAGATGAGTGCATGGCTCTTTACCCGTGCGTTGTTAATACCTGGTGAAATAAAACACATACTTTTTATCAGCTACCGCCTGCAAAGAAAAGGCAAAAAGCTCTGGTTCAATCGGAAAAATATTCCCATGAGACTTATGCATAATCTGCATAATCACTTTCATGAGATACCCCAAAATAAAGTTCAAGAGGTCTTCTTCTTCTTAGGGTGCCTGTTTGTTTCGAACGTTGGCGATCATTCTGGCTGTGATGACTTTGTTGGTTGCTATACAAAATATATTCTGTATATCTGTATATTCTCGATATATTCGGAACGCCGCTGATTGATTCCAATACAGGTTAGCTATTTTTTTAGGTCTCTTCCGTCAATCTTCCTGTCCTCTTCAACACTTTCATCATTTGTTTATTCGTGAGTCTATCGAAAGCATTCTTGTAGTCAATCAGGCATGCAAAAACATCACAGCTGACATCTCTACATTTCTGAAACAATACATGCGCGCTAAATAAAGCTTCCCTCTTACCAACGGCTTTCACAAATCCAAACTGATTGGGTACAATTTATTCCTCGAATTTCCGGTAAATTCTTTTGTGGATGACTTTTAAAAACAGATTCAGCAGATAGCTCATTAGGCTTTTGGTCCTATAGCCTTCACAAACTTTTGCTTTTGGCTTTTGGGCAATGGTACGAACTCCGATTTAAGTCGCTCTACTGGTATTTTTCCTGCCTTCTATATTTTATTAAATATTTCAGTTATTATTTTTATTTGTTTTGCATCTCATAGCTTCAGCAGTTCTGCATAAATTTTATCAAGTCCTCCATTTGTCTGACGGCTGCCGTTATTTCTTCTGGTAGGATTTCGTGACCTAAATTTTCTTCAATGGTGGGTTCTTGTATTGTTCTAAGGTCATGGAAAAGTTTCTCCAAGTATTCTTCCCATACTTTCTTTTTATCTTTTTTGGTTATGACAAGATTGCCTTTATCATCTGTTATTTTTCCGATACTGCATTTTCGGAACTTTCCAGCTAATTCCTTCACCTTTCGATGGACATTGAAGTTATCATATCAACTCTGATAATACTCTATTTCTTGACATTGTTCTGTTTTTTGTTTCTCTTTGGCTTCCCTTATCTTTTTTTTGACGATGGTATGTATTCTCTTATATTCTTGGAGATTTTCTTTGTTTTTTTTTTCTCTGATCCATAAGTTCAAGTATTTCATCGGTAATCAACGATTTCCTTTTCTCTGTATCTTCCTTCAGATGTTGTTCTTTTATTTCTGTTACTGTTTCTTGTATGATGATCAGCTCAAGAGGTCGCTTAGGCGAAAATTTTTTTTAAACAATTTTTTTAACACATTGTAACAATTATTTTTTTTGGTCTGGACAAATTTTTTCAATTGTCCAATCTGAACAAAATAGGTCTTTTGTAGTTTTTCTGTAAACTTAATCGATTTCGAGTTATAAATAATTTAAAACTAAGAAAAACGTAAAATTACAATTTTCTAGACTCAAAAACACAAGTAAAAAACATTATTTTTATATGCACCACGGACCTAAATTCAAGTTCAAACCTTGTTATTTGTTAATTTGTTATATCATTTACCGATCAGTATTTTGGGTCTAATCGTTAATGAAGCGCTTAGGACATAATGGGCGCTCGGGCTGCGGCACGTATAAGAGAGAGAAACAAGACTTCATGCACAAATTTTTGCCGGTTTAAATTCTCATTTTACAAATGAGCTCCACCCGTGCAGTACGTGCTTTATTATCAATTAAAAAACAATGGTGTTATAGTTATTTATGCACCAAGAGTGTTATTAGGATGATTACGCCTAGAGAGCAACATAATTCAGCCAGAGGGCCTCTGGTCCGAGGGATGGATATTGCTCGATGGGCATAATTATTCGGTAATAACAGTGGTGCATAAAAAATATGGATATATATTTTGTGGGTACAGTAAAATAAAAAATAAAAACGTCTTAATTATAGTTTTTATATTTTGTGAAGTGAAAAGTAAAATCTTGTAATAAAAATTTAACATTTTAGAGCAAACCTTACATTTTACATTTTATTTATTTAATAACGTTAAATTTTAAAATATAATCCGTGATCGGAGCAGTAACCACTTTCTGTCACTTATAGTTGCGTGGAGTAAATTACCAACTTATTTTGTATGTTTTAAATGATGACGCGCGGGTAAAGAACCATGGACTCAACTGTATAAATATAGAGAACCCGTTGTAGTTTCAAGCAGCTATGGAGTTTTGCATGGTGTCAGTCGGCTGTTTTCAACCGTTGGACCAAGTTGTCCATTTTTCGAGCATAGATAAAAATGTTCCCTTTAAGTGATATCCTACAACATCGACCTCATGTTACCACATTTTTAAAATTTAATATGTTTTCCATGTAATCTAGATATGTAACTGATGCAAAGATGTACTGATGATGATCTGACTGAACTGAAAACGTGTAATTAGAACTTCCAAAGAATCAACATTTATATAATTAATGTGACTAAACTTTAATAATAAATAATATTAAATGTTGATCTAAAATAAGATAAAAAACAAAAGGAATTTGTGTATAAATTATAGGTTTATTTTATTTTTTTTTGTTTCAGGTAAGTTACAACAGATCTACTTTAACTGAATTTTCGGTAAGTTTATTTTAAACAAAAGTCTTCTCAAAGTTCATAATTTCTTTTTGGAAATGTATTAATAGAACTTATTATTTTCTATATTTATTTTTTAAATTTTCCTGATTACACATTCCAAATGTAATGTGTAATAAACTGTTAAAAGCTATAATTAACGGCTTAAAGCACGTCAACACAGAACTGTACACAGTAAACAAACACTACCTGGACTTGGTTCAGTAGTATTCTAACAGAAAATATCAATCTGTCAGTAAACACCAGAACTTGCTACTGTCTAGCTGATATAATCAGAACACTAAGATTGGTTCATTACTACATTAAAACACATAGTTTGTTTATTAATACACTACTTGGTGCATGATATAGCGTTGTTAACTCGTAAATGACAAAGTGGACTTGGTTCACTTCTATTCTTAACTATCTAATTAGTTACTAATGAATTAATTGTTTGGTATATTTAACTAAATTTTAAATAGATAGATACATTTTTTTAAATCTATTTTTGTTGCTGTCATATATGTATATCTTTTCGTCTACATCTCGCATAGGCTGCTGTCTACAGCGGCTAATTTGTTAATTAATCTTGTAAAGTCTTCTGGTGTATCCTGGTTTATAGATGACATATTGCGACTATTTTTCCATGAATTTTGTACTTTGATATAATTTAGCATTCCATAAAATTTTAGATAGAATTTGAATATACTTTTGTTTTGAAAATTCCAAAACTGCCATTCTCAAAACAATAACATTAAATTTTTTCTGCTCTGTTGCACATCCTGTATTTTATTTATACATTAGTAATTTTTTTTTCTTTTCACTGGCTACCTTAATTTTTTTCTGATAAAACAACGACCCGAGTCTAAAAAATATGAATTATTGATACTCTCATAACGATTCGTTAGTCCTAAAATGTTGACATACAACCAACGAGTTATGAATTTATGTAAAGAAAACTCGATTATCCAATTACAGCAACATTTTACATTTCATCCTCCAAATCGAACAACATCTGACGTATCGTCCTGTAATTTGATTAATTCATGAAAGATGAAGAACATGTAAGATACATTAAAAATATTAGTGAAGCAAAGTTGTTGTTCGTGTTCTGAGTCGCATGTCTGAAGAATTAAGATGACTGGTCTTCCATTACTATGAGCTTGTTTTGTTTTTAGTGTTATCTTATTTAAGAACGATTAGATTAGTCAGTTTTGTTAACGTCTCTAGTTTATCTTTGGACCAGCTTCCGTACTTAATGTGAGTTTTGACAGCATATCAATTAAAGTAGTTTTAAAGGAGTCAGCTAAGGATCCGGATAAAAAGTAAGATTGCTATACAAAAAACAGTGCTATTATTACAACTTACATAAATTATTAGCTAGAAGAATTTTGACAGGCTTATCTAAAAGGAGCATAAAATAACAAGAGAAAAGAATAATGCAGTTGTAGATATCGTGGAAAGAGAAAGTGAAATTAAATACTTTATATTCTGTAATCCGCAATTACTTACGATAATGATTTTTAAGTTGATAACTACATTTAATCTATTTCAACTGGCTGAATGACTAATGTCAATGCAATGAAAAAAAGACTACATGTAAGATGTTCAAGAAAGACCAATCCATTTGTATTTTTTTTATGCGTAGAAAAAGTAATGTATGAGTTTAAATTTTGTCATTAACAACTTCTGTAACTTTTTTCTTATTTTATTTTAGTACTATTTCCTAAAATATTTGGGATGTACCTTATTCTGATAAAGTTAACTAGATTTCTACATACTTTATATATGTTGTTGTTTCTGGACTGTTAATTTAGAGGACATAAGTTTTGAGAAAAAGTTTTAGTTTGAAACTAATTATGATGTACGACACTGCATGTTAGGCAGTTAAATAGAAAAAACAATTAATGCATGTCAGGAAATCGATGAGTGTTGTGACAAACAAGGATAATTCGAAATAGGTAGATTAAAAGATATCTTGGTATGGCACTAGTTGATTCTAAAATGATGGAGCATAGTTTAAGATGTTCAAGGTTACCATAATTACTTAATACAAATAATCTCTACATTGCTAATTACTGGAAGAAATAGAAAAGAAAGATAAAGGATCCATGGCGAAATATGCTTAGGCAAGATATGTCTGTTGGGGGTGTGGCGGTAGGTATGGAAGGATAATGGCAAAGGGAATGACTATAATCTAGAGTTTGTAACAACAAAAAAACGTATTTTTGAAAAATATTAAACTTATTTAGTAGAAAAGTCCAATGTCTTGAAATTCGTAAAAACATGTATCGTTGTTTTATATGACAGACCAAACGTGAAATTGTTAACTTGGTCGAAGATCAAAATATTAGCCAGGCCACGCTTTATAGGACAATAAAAAAGAAATGCTTACTAAATATAAAGGACTGTCTAATAATTTTGTTAAGAAATAGTGGAAAATACCAAAAAAAATTGTTTAAAATATATCCAGCCAAAACCAAATGAATTCCCAAATGTTGCCGAGCTTTGAAAGGAAGGCAATTTGTCAAAAATTTTACATTCCAATGCATGATAAATAATAATTTACGCTCTGACATTAAGAAGTAAACGTCAATGAAATAATCAAAAAATGGAAATTTGCTTAAAAGTTTGGTACGGAATTTGTAGGGTAGTTTCAACGTTATTATGTTAACCGAGTGGGAGAAGCATTGGATTTTAAGCCTCATTTACAAGAAGAGTGAAATGGTTGGACTTAAAAATTAGGTACTAAAAGAAAATAACCCCCAAAATGTTCCTAAAGCTTGTGCAATAGAAGAATTTTAATTATTATTGTGTAGAAATGTTTGTTTCTTTATTCCTCTACTTTTTCATCAACTGCGTTATAAAATGAATATTGCATCTGCTATTGATTTGTGTTCCATAAAGCCAAAGTGATTATGAGATATTTCGGTTTCTTTATGTATCAGTATATCAATTACTCTCATCCATATTTTCATAGTGCGACTAAGTAGTTTTATGGCCCTGTCGTTTACTCATTGTTGTATATCCTCCTTGTTTTTGTAAACAGGTACAAACATACTGCTTCTCCATTCATCTGACATGTGTCACACTTCCATAATTCTATTAAATAAATTAAGCCGACTTGTTCCTGTCTTAAGTTGTAAGAGTTACAAATTTTTAAGTAATGCGAAGGATAGGAAAAGACCCAGAAATTTTGTCAACGATCAAACGAAGAAAACTCGAATATTTGGGTCACGTGATGAGAGGACATAAATACGCATTACTTCAAAATATAATGCAAGGAAAAATAGAAGGAAAACGAAATCCAGGCCGTAGAAGAATGTCATGGCTACGTAATTTGAGAGAGTGGTTTGGCTGTACCACTAATGAACTCTTTAGGTCAGCTGTAAACAAGGTCAGGATAGCCTTGATGATTTCCAATCTCCGATAGAAGTGGTACAAGAAGAAGAAGAAGTTCCTGTTTTCCTTAACGTTATCCACACTTCCCCAGGAATATCATCTGGTCCAACCGCTTTACCGTTCTTTATTTTTCAAGTTCTTGATTCAATTCCTTGTTTGTTATTTTTTTAAATATCCCAGTTAAAAATAATAAAATACTAGTTCATGAAAGATGTTAAAAAGAGACGGAAAAAGTACTTTGAAAGTTTTTTAAATAAAGGGTTTGACAGAAAACCAGTTGAGTTAAGGGAAACAGTTACAGCAATGGTTCCAAACCGCGTTTGGTACATTTTCAAGACTTAAAACGATTGATTACTCGAAATATCAATACTTCGAATAGTTATTTGGTTCACTTTTCTTAAACTAAATTTTGGGGAAGTGGAATTTTCCATCAACTTTTTCAAATGAGATTTAAATCATGTATGTATGTTTCTAATGTGCTGATATTTTTTTATTTTATACACTTTTTATACACTATAAATACGTCCTAAACGGATAAAACCCAGATATTGTCACACACACACACACACACATATATATATATATATATATATATATATATATATATATATATATATATATATATATATATATATATATTCACTGCAACCTTAGAAAATATCTTCCGGAGATTAGACTGGAACAACCAAGGTCTATGTATAGATGGAGAATACCTAAACCATCTTAGATTCGCTGATGACATCATTCTAATTGCTAAAAGTCCTGAAAAATAACAACTACAAATTAATGACCTTAATACAGCCAGCAATGAGGTAGGCCTAAAAATGAACCTAGCAAAGACTAAAATAATATGCAATGATCTGATCGCCAACGTGGAAATAAAAATTAATGAAACCTCGCTAGAAGTAGTAGACGAATACATATACCTGGTACAGCTAATACATAAATCGGAATCACTACTTCCGGAAATCAACAGATGAATAAAGCAAGCGTGGTCAGCATTCGGACGAAATTCCATAGTCTTCAAGTCCAAAATGCCACTATACCTCAAGAAGAGAGTATTCGATCAATGCATATTACCCGTCTTGACATATGGATGTGAAACTTGGATATTAAAGAGAGAAATAACGTCGAAACTTCAAGTAACTCAAAGAGCAATGGAAAGATGTATGCTAGGGATAACAAAGAGGGATCGTAAAAGAATTGAATGGATACGGAGGCAAACCCAGGTGACTGATGTAATCCAAAGAATAAAATCCCTGAAATGGCAATTGGCAGGACATATAGCAAGAAGAACAGACAACATATGGACCACTAGAACAACTATGTGGTACCCCAGGAGCGCTAAGAGACCAAAGAGGCGCCCGAATCTCAGATGGGATTATGATATAAGAAAATTAAAAGGAACAACGTGGTCTCGAATAGCACAAGATAGAAAAATATGGGCGCAAATGAGCGCAAATTATAAGAGCAACGAATAACTAAGACATCGTCGAATAATAATAAGAACATAGAATAACATTGAAATAAGGGAGGCTGCACCGTAATTGAAAACGATTGATAAAGCTGCACATGATATATATATATATATATATATATATATATATATATATATATATATATATATATATATATATATATATATATATGTACATATTATATTAAGGAATCCTCCTAAATGCTTCCTACTTTGCAAATTCCACTTATCGTAATAATTGTATTTTGAGTAACTATTAAAATATCATTTGTTGTAATTATCCATTACTAAATATTGCAAAGTGGAAAGTTCTTAGCTAAATTTTAGAAATTTCTAGATAACGGTTGTTGCTCAAATAAAATTGATATTTAATCATTTTGTTTTGAATTTTCAGAACTTAAATTGCGTGATTACAACTAGAAACTTTATTCGTGAATAACATTGCAGTTATACGTGTATATATATATATATATATATATATATATATATATATATATATATATATATATATATGTATATATATATATATATATATAAAAATGTATGTATTGTATGTATGTATGTATATATTTCTACGAATAAAATTCCTTCTTGTTATTAAACTGTCCTATTTTCTTATCAGATCATATGTAGATATAATGAAGATATTTATTTCAGTCTACTATCACACTGTCTCTCACTGTTGGATTTGAAACTTACAACATTATCCAACTCCATCTATGTCTACATTGCATGTGCTAAATACTTCAAAATATTGTTTTCAAGTTACCATTTATCTATTATCTGATACAACACAATCATCATTCTCTTAGCCTGCCTTTATCCATACGCGGGGTCGGCTTCCCTAATTACCTTGTACCGACATGTCCTGCTTAAGCGTCCTCACGTCGCCTTTTTTGTCACTCCACTCATCCATATAAGCATTTTTATTTCCCCCATGTGAATTCGTTATTCCTCTTTTTTTTTAACTACCAAACCAGTTCCGTACATCATAGCTGGTCTTATAGCAGTTTTATGGAATTTTTCTTTTAGTTGCATTGGAATCTTTCTGTTGCACAACACACTACTCGCTTCATTTCACATCATCCATACAACCCTAATTTTGCTGCATGCATCTCTCTCTATTTTTCCATTACTTTGTAATACCGATCCTAGGTACTTAAAATTGGGAGCAAATATCAACAGCCAGTGTAACCCAAATAAATCCTAATCGAATAAGCGAAGAAAACACTCATGAACATGAAAAAATTTTTTTACAAGATTAGACCTTAGTCTAGAGCTCAGAATTCGAATGATCAGATGCTACGTTTGCTGAGAATTCCATGGATACAAAAAGTTACTAATGATGAGGTACTTCGGCGCATGAGTAAACAAAAAGAATTACTCAGCATAATCAAAGAAATAAAAATAGAATACTTATAGGTTATGTGTTGAGAGGTGAAAGATATAAATTACTACAAATCATATTGGAAGGTAAAGTGCAGGTTAAAAGATCAGTTGAAAGACGCCCGAACTCGTGGCTGAATGACCTGAGAAGATGGTTTGACCGCTCATCCATAGAAATCTTTTGTGCAGCAGTTTCCAAAGCTACAATTGTCATTAGATCGCCAACCTTCGAAAGGAGACAGCACAATAAGAAGAAGAAGGTACTTAAAACTATTACCAACTTATTGTACCAACTACATTTTTAAATGAACATTTCAAATACTCTGTTTTTGTCCTTGTCTCCACTGTTCTAAGAAATTTGATACACCACATCTGATTTAACACATCTGATCCACTGTTCCAATCTGATACAACACAATAATAAAAACAAATAAGGACTAAGCAGTGAGCCCTGATGCAGTCCCAGTTTCACATGAAATGTATCAGTGGCTTCCACCTGTTCTCATACTTGTTATTATTCCATCATACAAATCTTTCACAATTTTAATATACTCATTGAAAACACGTTTTCATTTTCTTTCTTTATAATAAAACTATATACATAGCTTTATTTGTACATGAGATTAATATAGTTCATACTTAGTCTGTTTCGATCTATTTCAAGTAGTATAAATTAATAGATACACGTATTTACCAACACATGTTGAATTCTGAAAGAAATAGTTCACTAACTATTTATGAATATATATATATATATATATATATATATATATATATATATATATATATATATATATATATATATATATATATATATATATATATATATATATATATAGATAGATAGATAGAACGTTTATTGACCACTTTACATAAAGTTTGAAGTCCGTATAAAAAATACAATAAAAGATATAATAATGTAAACTTAAAATTAACTTAACCATATTGGCTAAAGTAATATACATATGTAAGTATTAGCAGAAGAATTAAAATTAAAAATTTAAGATAAAAAAATCTCTAACCAAAAAAAAAAACAAACCTAAACTGTCACATAAAAAATCTTTGAAATATGGAAGTAACAAAAATGTGCAAATAATTAAGAATATTCCCGAATCGATGACTAAATAAACTAATACATAAAACTTAGTACATTTTAATAGCAATAATACAATGTGATATGTAGATAGTAAATCGACAGTATTCTGACCAAACTGGGTACACGTTATAAAGGTGTATTGAGGTATTCTGTCTTTGAGTAAAAACAATATGTTAAAAAATGCTTTCTGATCCTATTTTTAAACAGTGGTGGAGACAGAATTTTTATTTCGTTAGGCAGATAGTTATACAAGTGAATATCAATTGAATTCTTTGTGCTCTTTGATAGTCTGAATCGTTGTGACCTAATTAAATCCCTCGATCTTGTTAGATGATCATGTAATTGGGAGTTTATAGTAAACTTATTTTTATTATCGTGAATTTCCAACAGTGTTGCATACATATAAAGCGAAGGTAGAGGCATAATACACATGTTCAAAAATAATGGTTTACAATGATCCCTTAAATCCGCTCCAGCAAGTATCCTCACCACCTTCTTTTGTAATTTAAATATTCTGTCGGCATGACCAGAGTTGCCCCAAACAGCTATTCCATATTGTATATGACTATGAAACAATGAAAAGTAACACATTTTAAGGGTACTTTTAGGTACCAAATAAACCAGGTTACGCATTACAAATATTGTACTGGCGAGTTTAGAACTTAAGTTGTCTATATGGATGCCCCAATCTAAGTTGTCATCCATAAAAATCCCTAACAATTTGATGCTATATCCAAAAATGTGTCTTCGATCTGAACTGAAAACTATATTTTGATTTTTATCCTCGTTTAGTTTTAGTTTATTATGTGTAAACCAGTTTTTAATTTTAAGCACATCGTTTCCTATTTTGTTATTTAAATTATATTGATTCTGGTCGGTACTAATAACGGTTGTATCATCTGCAAAACATATACACCTTAAGGGGTGGGTATAATGAAATATATCGTTGAGATATAGAAGAAAAAATGTAGGTCCTAATATAGACCCTTGGGGAACTCCATGTTCAACATTGTGAAAATTGGAGTAGTTATTATTTAAAAAAACGGCCTGTTTTCTGTTTATTAAATACGATCGAAATAAATTAAGAGCATTTCCCCTTATGCCATATTTGTGCATTTTGTCTTAAAGTAAAGTGTGTGAGACACAATCAAAAGCCTTAGATAAGTCACACAATGTTAAAGACACGAAGTGACCTCTCTCTAGGCCATCAACTACTTCCCTTACAATTTCCTGAATTGCTTGAGTAGTGCTGCATTTTTTTCTGAAACCATATTGATTACAATGAAGTATTTTGTACTTTTCTATGTACTCTATTAAGCGGTTATTCAAAATACTTTCAAAAATTTTACCAAGAATGGGAATAATAGAAATAGGGCGATAATTTTCAATTTCTTCTGGAGATCCTTTTTTGAGTAGCGGTAACACTTTTGTTACTTTTAATACATCGGGAAAAATTCCTTCGATAAGGCAAAGATTATAAAGTATGACCAGTTTATCAATAATAATATCCAGAGTTTCTATCACTAATTGTTTGTTTAAGAAGTAAAAATCAGTGCATTTTGAGTTTTTCAAGCTGTATAATGTATTCCTAACTTCAGTATCACTAACAGGTGTTAAAAACAACGAGTGGCAAGGGGAGTATATTCCCTCCAAAAAATTCATGGCATCATTTTCATCTGTCTCATCCAACGAGTTCAATATATTTCCCGCTACCGAAGTAAAGTAATTATTAAACTCGTTTGATGAAATATTACATGAAGTTACTTTTTTATTTTGAGTTTTATTCCTATGATAATTGATGACTTTCCAAGAATCTCGAGATATATTATCAGATTTTAAGAAAAACTGCTCATATGCCAATTTTTTCTTTATTGATATTGTTAATTGATAGTGTTTTTTGAATTGATTATACAGAGTGTAATCACTAGTAAGGTTAGCAGTAATTTTTATCTTCGAAAGGTTTACTCGCATTTTCCTTTAGTTCATCGTCAAACCAAGAAACAGGTGCCTTAAAATGAATTCTTGACTTTTTTACTGGAAAGCAAACTTCAGTTAATTTTACATATGTGTCAATTATGAGCTCAGCTAATTCCGCTGCTGTTATTGAATTGTTTATTAACGACCAATCCACAGATTTTAGTGATTGTTTTAACATTTGGGTGCCTTCTCAGATTCTCAGATTCTCTAAGCCAATGTTCAGAAAAGCACAAAATATTGTAAGTTTTATCTTTTAAAAAAATGTTAAGTTGATCAATTTTATTTAATAAACTTTGTGTATTTATATATATATATATATATATATATATATATATATATATATATATATATACATATAAGTATATATAAACTTTTTTATTAGTAGCACCACTTATTTCCGTAGTAGGACTCATTAATAATACTTATTTATAATATATACATATATATTTCTCTAATTTTACTCTCATTTTCGTAAGCAAGCCTAATTTGTGCAAAATTTGTACAAAACTTTATTAGCCTTATAATTTTATTCTTAAAAATTATTAACTATCTTTATAATTCAAACTCCGATGTGGCAAATTCATGATTTTTAAACACATTCTTCTTAAAGCATTTTTGGTATATCGTGCAAATCTTCACCTAGATAATTAAATAGTTAATTTGATTTTTCTTTCACGATATTGGCTAGATAATATTTATTTTGGATATTTCATTTAAGTACTCAATAATAATTACAGCCATTCAATAACGGATGAAGTACACAATCATAAACGATTTAAAAAATTACCACTCTAGGTGAATTTAAGATTTCACCAATCTCTTTTCATAAAACCACCTAAACACCCGTTACCTGCCGACCGCCTCATTTGTTGCTTTACTTACTGTTTATACTTTCTCCAGCAAAACAATAACTAGACAGTACCTAACAGTTACAGAGAATAATAGAACATTCCTAAACAAAAACGGCGTAATCCTCTCAACGGTACCATCTAACCATTTTAAGGACAGGTTCAGTCCCATGGAATTTTTATTTTTAACTTAAAAAAATTTCCTTTCAACTTAAACTGGAACAACATTTAAACTATTATTATTTATAGTTTAGATTCTTAAAGAAATATTTTCTTTTTATCTTGCATAGAAGTATGCAGGTATTGTATATGTTTATTTTGTTTGTTATTTAAAAGCCAACTTGCTTCCAGTATTTAGTTCAAAATGTCATAAGATCAGAACGACTATGAACATTAGGGTAACTCTTTATAGACAAATAGGGACTACACAAAGCATCATCATCACCACTTCACAGCATCTCAGATTCTCTATTCCTGGATATGTGTGTCGGCAATGTCTTTTTAATTGTCGTACTCTTGCACCTGATGGATTTAGGTTATCTCTTTAACTTTCTTTTGATCTTCCTCCTTTTTTTTGCAAATTCTGAGATCCCAACTAGTAGCCCCTTCTCCATGTTTCGTTCTATGTTCTGATTAAGTATTTTCCCATGGCCATTATAAGCTACCTATGCAGTTTCTTATATTTTCTACTATTATCTTATTGCTAATTTACTTGTTTGTTTTCCTGCCTTAGTCTTATTAAGACCTATTTAAATTTTTCCCTTTTTGTATTAGTTTTATTTTTTTTTATTGGTTTTTGTAAGATAATGGGTTCTGAAAGCGTAACCAAGTAGTGGTAGGTCATAGATTTTGTGAAATGGTCTCTAAAGATTGATTTAAACTTTCCGAATCTTATCCGTACAGCTTTGACTATCTGTATTTTTTCCATGACTTGTGTTTACCTTACATCTTGATGGTTTGCAATTTCTTTGTTGTCTTTTGAAAGTCACTAGCCATTTTTTCTAATTTGTTTAATTGTTGGATAGTGGTCTTGTATCGTGTGCAAATCACAGGTCTTATTGAGTCTGTTTAATTATTATTCAATTATTCAATTTTCCCTAAAATATTTGTTTTGTTCTTTAGGTGTCTATATATAGTTTGATGCGACCCAAAATATTATTGCATTCAAATCATCATGTAAATTTAAAATCATGAATAGCATTACTTCTAAAGGATTTTGATTGAGCTGTCGTTAAATAAATGATTAACAAATTGGATTGCCATATCAGATTATTCAGATAAATGATTATTAATTAATTCCTATCCTCAGGCTTTTTACTCGTATTAAAACGTAGATTTGGGTTAGATCGTTCTGAAACATTGGATAATTTTAAATAGATTTAAAATGAATCATTAATTCTTTTGACCCAAACTATTAAATTCCAAATATTTATCTTAGGATTATATATACAAAAATTATATGTACACTGATATATTTGCTACGATGTTCAATTTCTAGTTAAATCCAAATGACATAAATGATTTATAATTTTTATATCAAATTATTAAACGACATAATGTTTATATTTAAATCAAAAGGTATATTTATAATTATTGATATACGTAGCTTTAATATGTATATATATATATATATATATATATATATATATATATATATATATATATATATATATATATATATATAGACAACTAATGTGACAAAACTTATGGGAAGAAAAATATATCTTAAAAAAGTTTATCCTAAATGAAAAAGCAGTCATGTACCAAATGCACTGAAATTATTAAACCGCCCCTGGATTGGATCATAATCCCTGTCTGAGCCAGTTAAAGAGAGTTTTGAGGCGCCACATCGCTTCAAAACCCACTCATTATGTCTCTAGTACCCTCACAAGTATTTATTAATGTATTGTTGCCCTGTAGTGTTTGTCATTTTAGCCACTGTATTTCGAAAAGAATAGTTGAATATACACAAGGAATAAGGAACTCGAAAGGGTGACTACTGGTGCGATTGGTTTCAGTAATGTTGTATCTTATCGCTTATGTCCAATAGCTAAGATGATTCTTAAATTAAAAGAAAATATGAAGATTATATTCTAAGTAATAATAAAAACAAGACGTAAGAATAAAATAGTAAATGGAAGGAATGATATTATGAGTTCTTCTGAAAATAAATATAAATTAATTTCGTAGTATCTTCGACTTTAGAGGCAGTTTAAAAATCGTTTGTTGTATAAGTGCTACTTATACTTTCAAGAATTTAAAACTAGCGTAATTTGTTAAACGCTTTCTTAAAAATCTATAAAACAACCATGTTTATTTATAAATATCTCTAATTACGATGTAATGTTTTTATTACATTTTGAATGGTTAAGGAAATCGTTGGAAAGTGGTAACAAAATAAATTTGAATTCTTTACCCAGAAAAGCTTTATAAGAAAAGGTTTATTAGAAGTTTTAACCAACAAAATAGATGTCTTCTGTATTAGATATTCAACATCATCGTGTAAATTGCAGATATAAATCAACTCTTTTATGGCATGCTCTCAGATCTCACGACGTTCCTGAATTTGAGTGAAACTTCTGTAAACCAATATCACAAGTCTGCCCGATACATATCAGGAATATATCCGCCTTTGACTATCACTGTTAGTGTCTACTAAGGATCAAATCTGTCTCTGTTCATTTTTGTCCAGTCTGTGGACACGCTCACTGCAGATCTTCAAGAACCACATCCATCGTCGCTGTTCTTTGCCCCGACAATGTCGTCTTCGCCAGCACCTCCAGGCATCAACTGCAGCAGCAACCTCAACAACGGAAGGCACGGCTTGGCAAATATGGGTTGCGGCTAAACATCAAGAAGACTGAGCACATGGAATATGGATTTTAACCAACGGCACAATCAGCATCGACGGTGAGGACCTTAACCAACTGCAGGAACTTAAGTATCTGGCATCTTATCTTATCTGGGAAAAGAAAAGTACAACCACTGACACACGATCTGACATTAAAGTAACATGGTTAATATGCCACCAAGTGATTGGAATATTATGCGACCGTAGACTGCCCGATCAACTCAAGGCAAAAGTCTACAAAACCTTTATCCACCCAGTCGCATTATATGGAACAAAATTTTGGCCAGCCACAGCTACTTTTTACTTTCTGAGCTGTTTATCGCTAACTGGATTATTTTCAGTTCATGCTGAGCTTCATTGCCAGTTTCCTGAATACTTTTCAGTAGTTACTCGTCATCTTCAAAAGTATGCCAATAATGGATCCTGTCCATAGTTTATTGAGTAACTGTTCCTCTTCCTTGTAATTTTTATTTGTCATTTCTATATTTCGGTGCAGAAATACATGTCTAAATTTTTTAAAAGTATTCTTCATGTTTATCGGAGTAGGAGCCACTCCCATTTTAAACGAAATTGTTAAGGGATCTACAAGAATTAAGAAGACATTTGTGAAGAATGGTACTCGAGAACGCGTGCTAGCTCCTTATTGATTTGTTGTGGTAAAATTGCTATTATTATGTTGTTATGTTGTTAAGTCGTTGATATAAAAAGTGATGGGGCAAGCAATTACCGCTGCTTGTACTGTTGAGAGAGTTTTGATTAGATTACATTTAAAGCTACTGGAATTTTTTAAACGGGAGCTTTTGAATACCATAATTTTATATTGTAAATAGCCACTTGAAGTAATAATGAGAAACAAGAAAAAACAAAACAAAGACAGCTTATTCTTGGCATACCAAATGGCTTAAGGACTGTTGATAATAAATATTCATTACCGTGTAGTCTTTTTACTTTTCATAACCTTAGTTAAGATATTCATAAGACATTCATCTGTAGATACTTTGGGTCTGGTCTAGTGCGAATAACGTCTGAGATAATATACCAAATTAAAACATGTTACGTTGTTATTAAACCATGAAAAAAGTTAGTGGTTTAATCCTATATAAATACAATTTAATTTAAACATGCCACAAGAAAATAGTTTCAGAACCTTTTTATTATAGATCATGCGATATCTGTTTTGGGTTGGGTAAATCGTATAAGATCCTATTTTTTCGCTTTTTTTTCGCTTCGAAATATTATTAGAAATGATAATTTCATCACACGCGCACTTCAAAACGTGGGCTTAATTCTTTATTAAACAATTTGTGAAAAAATTTTGAAAAATTCAATTTTTGTTCTCTTTTTTGTTGCTATATCTCGGCCTGTGTACTATGTTAGAAAATTTTCATGAAGACAAAAACTTTTACAATTAAATTTTTTACAAGATACAATTAATTGCAAATTTAAAAAATTATCATTATTGCAAAATAAGCCTTAATCATTTAAAAAGTGTCAAAAATCAATATTTATTCAATAATTTTTTTCAGGTATTTAAAGCCTCATAGAACCTTCAAAATTTACTCAGAACATCCTTTTAATATAAAAAATACTACACAAAATTTCAGCACAATGGATCAAGTAAAATAAATTTATTTGCAAAATTTTGTTTATTCACAAATTTGTTTCTAAAATGTACAGCTGACGAGATATAGCAACAAAAATGATAAAATTTTCAAAAATTGTGTGATAAAAAATTTAGCCCACCTTTTGAAGTGACGGCATAGTGAATTTATCATTTTTAATAATATTTCGAAGCTGTTAAAGCAAAAAAAATATCATGCACGATTTACCCAAAATGAGGGTGTATTAGAACCCTTTTTTTATCTAGAAAAAACATATAATCCACATCAACCGCGATGGGTTATTAGTGGAGTAACGTACACAAAAGTTCATTTTATTTACATTAAATAGATGTATATAAACGTAAATCTTTTAAATAATTTATTACATGGTCAGTGTTTATGGTTAAAGTGGTTTTGATGTCATCTGAGATTCCATATTTTCTTCTTGTTTCTTCGTGGTACTGGCAGTCAATCAGAATATGCTTCACCGTTAATGGGAGAGAACAGTTTCTGCAGGTTGGAGAAGGTTCTTTGTTGATTAAGAATCTATGGATCAGTGCAGTGTGTCCAATTCTTAGTCGGTTAATTATTACTTGATCCCTTCTATTGTATGGATTATTCAAGATGGTCTTCACAAGGGGATAAATCTCATATAAAAAAAAGAGGTTAGTCTTTGTATGTGGGTATATTTTATAAAAATATAAATAAAATATACCCACATACAAAGACTAACCTCTTTTGTTATACGTGGTATACAGCCAGCTACAGGAATTATTTTCCTTGTGGAAATCTCATATAGTTTGGTTCCTGAATCTTTCCAGTAGTCTTGCCATATGTTCATACAGTGGTCTTTAATTAGGTTTTTGAGATCGGAATATGGGTAATTTATTGTTTTGGTTGTGTATTGTGAGTTTATTCGACTTGTGTTTGATAGGTTGTCCACTTTCTCATTTCCAGCTATTCCTACATGCGACGGTACCCAGATAAATGCTACTTCTTTTCGAGTTGATTGAATTACATTTATCTCATTTTTTATAGCCCGAAATATTGGATTTGTAGGGTATATTTGTTTTACACCTAATAGAGCATTTAATGAGTCAGTGATAATGACACATTTATTCTCACTACACGTTTTGAAGAAAATTAAGGATTCCAAAATGGCTGTGGTCTCGCCAATAGAACACTTTTGAAATGCAAAATGAGCACTAACATACTTTTAAAAAAATGTATATATTTGACAAAAAAAATGAGATATGTTTATTTTTCTTAGGAAATTGATATCAGAGATTAGTTACGTTATTGCACTGATATTTATATAAAATCATTACCTTGTATGACACAGATACTATCAGGAAGAACCAAATAAAAGTTGATCATTTCAGTTATCTTAGCTCTATTACGCATTAAATGACACATATCAATAATATGAAAATAAAGTGTCGGTAAATAAAACCTAAAACCTAAAAAATATACCAATAAATTAAAATAAATTTTCTAAAAAGAAAATAATAAAATATACATACTTGCTCATTTCAATATTAGACTAAAGTAAAAACAGCGGTGAGTTTATTCCAACGTACTAGGTAAATTTTCCTAAAACTGTAGCCGGGTCTTCATGATTCCCCCCTTATTTTGAAGTATGTTATTTTTTTCTGAAGGGGTATTTTATTTACAGTTTCACACATTGTGGGATTTGGTAATTCATTATTTTTTGTAATTTTAGAGTTTTAAAAATTGATTTCCAAGTAGGTGTTCCTCATCAAAATCGTTTTTATACTTTATTTTGTAGCTTCCTCTTTGAAAGATTACTTACACCATGTTCTGCAAATAAGGTCTAGGATTAATTTTAGCAAGTGTATACTGAGATAAGTAATTTTTCATAATGAAAAAATTCTCCAATTTCATTTGTAAGATTTCCGTATGACGAGTAGCATTTTGGATAGGTTGCAAAAAAAAGTCATACGACTTTCTCATTCTCTTAATCGATAACTCCACGTTGTAATGGAATGAATCAGCTGCCATAAAGGTATGACCTGCTTCGAAATATTTAATTTTAATTACCTCTGTAGCAATTTCATTTGAATTTACCATATAGAGTAAGAATGAAAAGGACCAGTTTTTATTTTGGGCCTCGTAATTGTCTAGCCACATGGTAATATTGGATGCGTCTCTCTTTGATTTGAAGACGTTGTAGAACGTGCTTATAATTTGATCTTTATTCCTTCCAAATAAAGCCTCATGCCAGAGAGCGGCAAAAGGTCTGCATTTTTTTTTGTTTTTTTCCCCACTGAAACAAAGCTCTCATTGTATATGGTTAGGCGGTTGATGAAAATTGTGGTTTTTAAACATTTCTAATCTTGACAGCATTATTACCTTCTCCAAATCTACACAGTATGTTACAATAGTAGTATCAATGCTGTTGTAGTCTTTTTCGGCATCTTAACGATATTTTGCACGAGATTTTAGGGCTCTTTCTATGTGAAACTTCCATTCTATGCATCCATCACATTCATTGTCAATGATATCTTTTTATGGTTTGAATTTTGCAAGTTGAAAGTTTAACAAATATTACAATTCTTTATGTCCTAATTTTACAATAGACATATTAAGTTATTTTGCCACCACCCTGTATTTTTCGTATGAACATGAACATGGAGTTTCTTGATTTCTTAAAATGTAATTTTAATGCATCAAAGAAAAGCTAAGATCGCTGGGTAAGTAAATTTCATGTGCAGCATGTTCTCTCCTGTAATGATAAATTGACGGCTTGTAGGACATATGGTCACGAATTATTTGGTCATTCAGTTTGTTATGTGGAATATGCGTCCCTCTCTTGTCTGGTGAGGGGTGCGATAGAAATTTGTGAAACTCCAAATGCATGTCGAATAATATTATCACAACTTTTATTATATCCTTAGGTACCAAGAAAGAATATCTTGCAAACTTCCTGCATATACTATCCTTAAGCTATGTATATGTATGTGACTTGTTCCTCTTGTATGGTTCAGCACTGGATTCTGTTGTTCTTTGTTTCACAGAATACGTTGAAATATGGTAACGTATGAAAGCTTTTCTCTCTTTGGAAGATTACAGTTTCCAAAATTCTTCCTTTAAAACTAACCGTCTATCTTCTGGATTTTTGCCAACACATTTTAGTCTGCACTTATTTTCTGAGCAACTACGTTTGACAGAATGATTTTCCGCCATTCTACGAAATTTCAGTTTTTTCCTGTCACCAATAGTTAACTCGAATTTTTCCTTTTTCTAACTGTACTTTTTTTAGTAATATGTATCAACATTAGTATCAACATTATTTACGACTTCGTTTATTACAGCTATGTTAGAAAGCCCTGTTTCAACTGCTGTACCTTTGTATTTGCAGATCGCCTATTCACACTTAGACATGCATAAAATACGCATGTCTAGATTATTTTATATATCATTCCCTAAGCCAAATTAACTTATCTCTGACATAAGTTAATGTTGCTTAAGAAAATAGAATTAAGTCAAATTTCACAAGGTTTTACAGTTATTATTGAGATACGTGATATTTTATTAGCAGTTTTAAAGAGGTTTCATGCGAGATACGTCTATTTCGCATAGTAAATTTGATGCGTATTAGTATAAAGACCCTACACAGCATTTGACGCAAAATTGGCAAAATATTGAGTTACGTCATTTTGGCTTAGGAGGGCAGTATTAGTATTACATTTGTATAAGTTTTAAATCAATGGTTTTTATTTTAAAATAATTATTTTTGTGCTTCTATATATATATATATATATATATATATATATATATATATATATATATATATATACAACGCAAAAGTCTAAGGATATTTTAATAATTTGACAATACCAATGACATAAATTTCATGACCATATAAATTTGCTTGTACTATAATTGTTGATACAGATACTCACTTCTTATCAAAAAAAAATTGTAAAACTAATAGCAATACGTGTTTTAGAATGTTTTTTATAAGGGACAAAAAAATCGACATTTTTATGTTTTCTTTATTTTTAATTTTAGTCACTTTATACCATTCTTGCTTAATAGGTGAGTTAAAGGTATTGTCTTTTTACCATGAAACGACAACATTTAACGTTGGAAGAGATGAATAGAGCCGTGAGCCTCCTTCAAGCTGGTATGCGACAAACTCAAGTTGCTGACCAGCTGGGTGTCTCCCAAAGCATCGTAAGTCGTTTGTGGCGTCGGTTTAGAGACACTAGGAGTCCAGCCGAGCAACATCCAGGACGTGGTCGCTCTACAACCGTCGCTCAAGACCGATATTTAATTTTAAATGCCAGAAGGCAGCCAACAATCACAGCACCTGAGCTGGTTAATGAATTACAGCTTGCACATAATGTAACAATTAGCAGCAGTACTGTGAGGAATCGTCTCCATGAAGCCAATCTTCGTAGTCGGCGACCACTGAGATGTCCACCTCTATCTAGAGGCAATCGCGCTGCAAGATTAACCTGGTGTCAAGAGTTTCAGAATTGGACTGACAATGACTGGGCCACAGTTTTGTTTAGTGACGAGTCTAGATATGGATTTCATCCAGATTCTCGTCGGACAAGAGTTTGGAGACGACCCGAATATGGAGAACGATTACGACATCTTCAAGAAGTGTATGCATACAGAGGTGGTACATTAATGGTATGGGGTGGAATGATGATTGATGAAAGAACTTACCTCATTTTCCCACGTGGCTTTCTCACAAGTTAGCAATATTTGGACACTATTCTTGAACCTGTTGTGCGCCCGTTTGCTGCTGCTGTTGTAGAAAATTTTTACTTTATGCATGATAATGCTCGACCACATGTTGCGCATATTGTAACAAACTGGTTGGATAACGAGGGTATTGATGTATTGCCGTCGCCAGCACAATCACCGGACTTGAATCCAATTGGGCATGTATGGGACATGCTCCAACGAAGAATTACTCCACATATGGGCAATATCCACAATGAGTTTCAATTAAAAGAGCTTCTGAGAGAACAATGGACACAACTACCTCAAGCAGACATTAACAATGTGATTCGGAGCATGAACAGTAGATGTAGAGCTGTGATAAACCAACGTGGTGGCCATACTATATATTAAGTTTATATTTCGTATTTTTGACATTTTATGGTGGTATGTGAAACATGGGTGATTTGCAATATATTTTTTTTTGCTCCAATTTCTTTCCAATTTTTGTTTTTTTTTCAATTTATAGTTTTTAACATATTAAACAACAATTTAAACTACAAATTTTGTATTACTTTTTTTAAGTTGATTACAGATAAACAAAATACGTCTATTTATAAAAATATCCCTAGATTTTTGTGTTGTATATATATATATATATATATATATATATACATATATACACATATACATATATATATATATATATATATATATATATATATATATATATATATTATATACATATAATAATAATAAGAAAATTGTGATAAGATCACATAGACTTCACTAATTAATTTATCATGTAGTAATCGATTTCTTCGTGGTTTTGTGGTGGTGGTTTTAAGTGTTGAAATGGGAGATATTTTACCGTACCTCATTAATTGTCCTAACCACGTCGATAACTACAAACGCTGCACGTTTTATTCATATAAACGAGACATCTGCGCAATAGAGGAAGTTGTTAAAATATAGTACCGAACAGGTGAATATGTGAATCCCCTCGATGGAGGACCTAAAGGTCCGGCGAAAACCCTCTCAGCTGTCAAAATCGTAAATCATATATCAAATAGATGGGCGTTAACTTATTAACTTGGATGTATAGTCTCGCAAGTTGTTGCACGTTTTTCAACTTCGTCTTTATCGTCGTCGCTTTGTTTTGATTGTGATCCGTTTTAATTTTAGTCTATAATTACAGAGCGCGCATCGAAGAAAAGTGAGACTTTTTATTATAAAGAATCGCCCCGAGTTTATCTCCGAAGTGGAATATGTGCTGTGCACATAAATAAATAGTAAAAAAATGGACCTGTATACGAGGGTTGTCCTAAATATTTAGCTGTAGGCCATATATGGTTATAGAAATAAAAACAAAATCACGATGTAAATTTTCATTCTTCCAATATATTTCTGTTAAATATTTAAACCTAAATATGACAACCGCCTAAGACAAACAATTTTCAAATAGGACAGTTGAAAGGATCAAATGACAGAGAATGGCAGATCTTACAGAATTGCCTCGAATAAAATTCAGGATTACTAAGTCTGTGTAAACATTAGAAAAGGAACTGCATCACTGATGTAACGCTATAAACTCTTATTGCAAGCATTGGAGCAAGAATTGTGGCATTACAATATATATTCTTTAATTATATTATATATTCTATAATTCTTTAGGTGTTTGATACAGTTCATCAATACTATCGTCCATGCCATGTATAAAATTATCGATTTTTGTGGCCCCTCAACAATAATAGTAATAAAAAAGTTTTCTGATGGTTACTATGGTTCTGATCGTTTACTAAATAGTATAAGTAGTATAAAGTAATTAAACAGGCATATGTAGCTATTAACATATGTATTATTTGGTATTGTAAAAGATAGTAAAAAATTTGTAAAAAAATATTTTATAAAAAAATTTTAAGCTCCTATTTTTGAATAATTATTTATCAAACAACCCTCGTAGTAAAAAAATGGACCTATATATTACAGGTTACACACTCTCAAGAGGCTTTTATGGGAACATTTTTCGATGAGAATTTAATTTATTAAAACGAGATTTATGCCAAACCAAACGTGTTCTCTTAATGGAATATCGGCAGTTCGACGGTTTTGTTTCTTTTTCGAATTAACTCGGAAATTAAATGGTTGTTTCCAAACGATATACGCAGCCAGATACAACGGACTCGAAGCTAAGAACGTGTCTTACCGACTACTCCCCCTAATCAGCTACAATGGTAATTAAAAATATTATTCCTACGTTGCTGGCCTCATTGCCGTGAGATCACAAACAAAAAAGCGTTAATGAATAAGATCAGCCACAATGATATTTTAACCAATACTAATTAAAATGCACCTGAATCGGTTATCAATGTACTCGTATTGTTAAATTTTGGCAGCCTTTTGTTTATTCAGTCTATTTTAGAATATTCCTTAATCGATATGTGTTGGAGTTATATAAGTGACAATAATTGATAATTAAGAGGCGAAAATAAAATAACACCATTTACAATTATTTGTAATTTTGTAGTTTTTTTATTATTGATTAGTATTGAATTAAACTGGATAACAATAGTTCGTGGAGTAGGTCTACCGGAGAAACCACGTTAAAAAATTGGCCAAGTACACTACCTCATATGTGGCGCGGACACGTGTGTATATTATGAAAAACACTAATTTTTCAATTTATTTAATCTCTATATCTCTGAAACGGTGTCTCTTATGAGAAAATATATACAGACAATTCCTATAGATAATTGTATCATCTAAATGTCTTTTTATAATAAAACCTATCGTTTAGTGGATAAACTCAAAAAACCTCTATTTGCTACATTTGACCTTATAAAATAACTTTTTTTACATATATGAGATTCATGCGATTTCATTTATAATGGTGTCTTGAACATTCGTACCAATTTTTAGCCCTATGCAAATTTTGTATCCTCGCGCCTATTTTTTGGGCTAACTTCACAAAGATACTCTATATTTTCTTTGTTTATTTTCAAATCTATTTTTTCTTCGTCACTAATATACAATATTATTCTTATGATTATTTTTGGTTTGTTTTGTTTTTATCTTAGTTTTCTGTAGGTTTTGGTAGTGAACATTTAGATAAAATTTAGAGAATTAGTAAATTAAACACATTATATTTTAAGAGGATCTGCATTTATGTTGAAAATGTTCAATCAATAAAAATTAATTGTATATTGCGCATATATTTTTGCATTTTAGTATATTAAAAAGACTCTTTTTAATTCGTTCCAACATCTCAATTAATTTGAGTCGAAAATCACATAAACTCCAGTAAAAGATCATCGCTGATTATCTCGAATATAATAAAGAAAAAAAGGTAAAAATGCGACTGGACAAGATTAAGGCATGTTTACGAAACAAAAAGCTTACCTTTAGCCAGAATATAAAATGCGGACCACGGTAAAAATGTTAAAAGTGCGACAGAGTTAGTAAATATGCGAGTTTCGGTCTCTGGTGACAGTATATTTTAAATAAGCAGCAATTTTTTTAGACATTGGCGTAGAGCTGTAAAAGAATATATCAAAATATAGACATATCTTTATTTGAGTATATTTCTACGTGAGGACCATATGTTCTTTATTATTTTTTATTAATGGTTTATATATTTAAGTATTATATGCTGCTCCAAATCTTTAAGAAATAACTTCTTTACAGAGAACTGCGTATTTATGCAGTTAAAAAATATTTCCCTAAGTTTGCACTCCTGTCACACTAAAACCTATTTCACTGTCATTGAAGCTCATCAATTAGAAATAGATTTAAAAATTATTAGCCCCATAGGTTATAAAGCCGATGACTCAAAGAGCTGTAGTGAGATTAGCCCTATTGGGGGATCATGCCCAACATCAGAGGGGCCAAAACTGAGGGAGAAGGGTCCTTCATTCTGTTGTGCAATCGATCGTCCTCCACGCTACGCCTTTCTGGGGTACTGCAGTTTTAATAACGGCGTACAGAAAGCAGATCACCAGAGCAGATAGGAAGAGTCTGTTGAAAGTGGCATGTGCATACAGAAATGTCTCTGCCGAGGCGCTGAGAGTTATCACCGGGTGTATTCCGATGTACGTGCTAGTGAAGGAAAAAGGAAGAATATAGAAGAGAATAAATAAAAAGATAGCAACAAAACGTTTTAAAAAAGAAGAAAGGGAGGAGTCTATTATGGTCTGGCAAGAGGAATGGGACGGAGTGAGAAGAATTGCGCAGTTAGCTGAATACTAATCTGATAAGATGGATGGACTGGGGGCATCGGCGTTTTAATTACTTCCTGAAACATATG
This sequence comes from Diabrotica undecimpunctata, assembly GCF_040954645.1. Classification (NCBI taxonomy): domain Eukaryota; kingdom Metazoa; phylum Arthropoda; class Insecta; order Coleoptera; family Chrysomelidae; genus Diabrotica; species Diabrotica undecimpunctata. The sequence goes on along the minus strand of NC_092804.1, from coordinate 69,314,245 downwards.
CTCACAGGACATGGTTGTTTCAGCGCATACCTTTACAGATTTGGAAAGGCAGAAAATGGCAAGTGCCTGTACTGTGAAATATCGGACACTATCTCACACACTCTATTAGTATGCAATAGGTGGATAGACGAAGGACTCTGTTTGAGAGAGAGTTAGGAAATAGAGTGTAATCAGTCGCGAAACTGGTGGAGATGCTTAGGTCGTCAGATAGGAGTTCAGAGATATGTGAAGAGAACGTTGGACAGAAAGGAACAAGAAGAAAGGCGACCCGAAGGAAGGCAGAATGCCCAGGAGCAAGCAAGAAGGTAAGGCAAAATGAGTAGGGGTGAGATTGAATATGAACAGGGAGGAACAGAGGGAGAGAAGGATTTAGTAGTAGTGAGAAAGTTCGAGAAAGCTTGGGAATTGAGCTTGAATGAGAGATCGGGTGAATGCCGTGCCGACGTTGCGTCCCAATCAGGGTTGTTGTTTAATAAGGAGGATGTTTTTTTAGCAGTTAGGTCTCTAGCATTGACGGCGATGGTGTCTGAACAAACCCTGCATGCGATCTTGGATATCATCGTGGCCACGCTGGAGTAATCCTGCATAACCAAGGCTGGAAAGCGGTTCTGCTTACCTTTTAGGACCGAAGTATGTTTCGAATATTTATACCACACCCCACATAAAAGAGAAAAGAGAAGATATTTTTTATTTCTGTCTATTTTCTATTTTTGTTTTCTAGTTAGGTATCTTCATTCTCTTGACATAATGTTTGACCCGATGTTCCGATCTGCACTTTGGTCTCCCTATAGGTGTTTTATTTGTAAATTTTCACTTTAATATTTCCTTTATTAATGTGTCTTCTCCTCGTCTTAATACATACCCGAGCCATTTCAACCTTTAAGTCTTAATATGTCTGACTATACTTTCTCAATGTATTTGAATATTTATCTCGTTGTTAAATACTTGTCTAAACTCTCCATCTTAAAATTATTTTGATCCAAGAATTCTTATAAGCATCTTCCTTACTTTTATTCTTATTTTCTCTTCTTCTCGATTAGTCAGACACATTGTCTCTGCTGCGTAGGTTATTACAGGTTTAAGTGCTATTTTATATATTTTCATTTTGATGTTTTTGATGATATTTCTGTAGTTGCCGATCTATATACATACAAATAATACCATCACAGGAAGAACATTAACTTTCATCTTCCGTTGCCCAGTCGCAACTACTTTGGGTTCATCTATAAGTCTTCTAGCTCTCATTTCCCGATTCATACCTTTTCCCCAACTAAGACAGAGTCTTCCTTTTTTCCTTCTAACGTAAAGAATGGGGAGTCAAAAGTTGTTGACTCCCAATATCGTGTACTATCGTGCTTTTTTACTTTCGAATAATTGATCTTATTCTGTGGTCCGTTATTCTTTCCAGTCTAGATTTTTCTGCTAAACGTCTCCAGAAATCCATTTCTGTTGCCTCAAATTTCCTCTTGGAACCCTCCTTTATGTTCCATACTTCACTGTTGTAGATGATTGTACTTTCAATAACTGTATTTATTATATATCTTGGGCTTGTTGTTATTTAATACTGACCGATCACAAAGGATACTATTGATAAAGGAATTGGCAAGAATATTACGAGAGGAATACCAGAAGATAGAACTAATTTCTTCTTCTTCTGGTGCCGTGCGCTATGCAGCGTGTAGGCGTTCGTGCTGGTTGGATTATGCGTAACAATCCCTCTTCTGCTCTTCTTATTATTATACTGATGTCAGGTCTATTGCACAAGTTTCCTACGTCTCTGAACCATAATTATCGTATGAGACCTAGTTCTCTTTGATCTTCAGTTTTGCCCGTTAAAATTGTTTTTAAAAGATAAATAATTTAAATTTGTTTTAAAATATGGCCTAAATATGAGACTTTTTGCTGTTTAATGATGTTTAAAAGCTTTTTTTGCAGATTTAACAATAAATCTAACTAAAATAAAATATCTCAAAACAAAATAACAAACTATGACACAAAACGACTGACAGCTATGGAAATGGATGTATGGTGAAAATAAAGCAGAATTTGAGAACGAGACATTTAGAATCAAATAAATAAAAGATATCGTTTGGGACGAAAAAAAGACAATCGTGTAAGAAAAGTAAGAACTCATCTTAATAATTTGGTAGTCTTCAGATAAATCTCAATAAAACTAACAAATGAATTCTATTAAAATATGGGAACACAGGAAAAAAATAAACTATGTCTTCCAGCGTTTTCTATAAAACCTAAATACTATTAATTAATAACGGTAGTCCATTTCTTTCTTTCACGCTGTATTTGTTTAACGTGTCTATTTATTTTTGGCAAGCCAGGTTCTTGTTTTTTTTGCGAACCATGGTAACATATTTAGTAACAGCTGTAAAAGAAAAACGTATAGCTAAACTAAATTTGATTCAGGAAACAAAAGCATTTAAGTATCCGGCTAGAGCAGCGATTATTTTTAAAATTATTATGCACATAAATGATTAGGTGATAAAATTCTGTATATTTAGTGATACCTGTTGTTGCGCACGCCTATGATATCTGGTGACAGTATATTTTAACAAACCTGCGATTCTTTGAGAGTTAACATTCTTCCAAACACGAATAATTCGGACCTCGTACGAGAAAAAACAAAGGAAAAAACGAGAATAACTCCTCTTCGCTGTCGAGTGCCACCGTAGTTGTCTTCACCTTTAGTACTGATGGTACTTGGTACCACCCTGAAAACGAGCTATCGAGACGAACAAAACAATGAGACAGTTTGGACGGCCAAATTTAACAATTTCAAGTATTTGGATTTTTTTCCTAATTGTTTGGTGCTTTCGGAGACATCGCATTTTTCGATTTAAAAATAAATTAAATTCCTTACGTTTGTTCTAAGTGTTTAGATTTTCATCAAAATTTTATATTTTTTGTAATTATTTTTGGATAGGTCTAGTTCCCATAAGCGTTTTGATAGATTATACTTATCCATAAATATAGTAACTGAATAATCGTTTCTTACTAGTACTCTCTCATTATTTTCTTTGCATTTACCATCAACTGGTTTCACAATTAGTTTTATTGTTTTTTGTCATTCCACTCATATATCCAAGTATTCTTATTTTCTCCACATTCATTCATTGTTCTTCTTTCTTTTTAACCCATCAACATTCATTATTGACTACATGCCGGTCTTATGGTAGTTTTATAGAATTTACTTTTCACTATTATTCGAATCTTTCTGTCATACTTTCATTTTCATCCATACCGCTGTAACTCTATTGCATCCATCTTCTTATTTATTTAGCCAATGCTGTGGTTATAGATACTTAAAATTGTTAATTTTACAATTATTCCACAACTTATCTCATCACCAAGTTTTTATTTTATTTATAATAATTATCAATATTATTATTTTTAAATGAACATTTTCGATACTCCTAAAATGTATTCTTAACCCTTTAAACCATTTTCTTTAAGAGTTTGTCTCTACTGTTGCAGTCTTGTTTTTTCAACTACATAACACCGTTTCACCAGTATACATATACACCAAGTAATGTTAGTTTGATATTTCTCGTTATTTGATCAATTACTCATAAGAGTAAATAAAAAATAAGCACTGAGCACTGATACAATCCTACAATCATATTAAATTTATCTTTGTTGTTTGATTTCTATATTTTTCCATCCACCACTCTATAATGTAAATTACATCTTTTGTTGATCTGTTTAGCATAAATCCAAATTGATTTCGAATATTTCGATTTTTCCCAGGTATCCACCAAACCTATATATTTATCGTTAGGTGCCAGGTTCCTATTTTGAGTAAATATTCTAATATGACCCCTCCTGGAAATATTTACGTGTGTTCAATCTTATCATCATCATCATCATCATTTGGCTCTACAACTCTATGTGAGTCTTGGCCGCGTTTACTACTTTCCTCCATTGTTGTCGTTCCTGAGCAGCTATTTCCCATTGCTGTATTCCCATTTTGCGTAGATCACTGGCTACTACATTCTTCCATCTCTTTCTTGGGCGACCAACTGATCTTCTGCCATCGGGCCTTTCCCAGAATGTAGCGTTCAGGAGTCTTTCGTCACTTGATCTTAGTACGTGGCCCGCCTATCTTATTTGGTTTGCTTTAATGTAGCATACTATGTTTTCATGTATGCTTGTACTATCTGGAGTTCATCATTGTGTCTTCTTCTCTATTATCCTGTCGTTTCTTCTCTGCAAGGCCCATAGATAGTCTGCAGTATCTTTCTTTCCAGTATCAGTAATTTTGTCGTTTCCCGCTAGTTCAGAGTCCATGTCTCGCTTCCATACGTTATTGTGGGACGAATTATTGTCTTGTAGACTCTTATTTTTGCTGGTATTGAGAGTATTTTTGATTTAAGTACGGTCATTATTGAGCAATATGCCCTGTTTCTTGCAATGTTCCTGGCTGCCACGTCCTTTTCATATTTATTTTCAGATGTTATGATCGCTTACAGATACTTGAATCATTTGACCACTTCAAAGTTGTATTTATTGATTCTTACGTTTTGTCTAACCTTTGGTTAATACTTTCTTCATTGGCGGCTTATGTCCTCGTCGTCTGTGAGCAATTATCCTGCATTGTCTTTAATAAATCTTGGGCTGTTGGTCGTGTTTCCCTTCATAGTTTTTAGATCCTTATAAAACTGTGTTCAATCTTAGATGTCAATTTTTATTAAGTTTTGTACCGATTTCTACGGTATGAGTCTAAAAAAGGGAAATCAATATAAAACAGACATTTACTAATTATTGGAGATTAAAGTTTAAATTTCAGTACAAAAAAGATTCTTTATGGTGTTACAAGATCCAATAACCGCAAATTTTAAACTTTTGTACAGATTACTATTATATCTTAATATTTTAAAATACAGCCATCCATAGTCTGTTTATTCAGTCGTAACTGTTCATTTCTAACCGTTGAGAATTTACCACACTAATCTTTTCCAGGCGCCCGACTACAAAATCCTTCCATTTTAGCCTAGGATTGTTACTATTCCTATTTTGGTATATGGAACATGCTTCCTACCCTATAATCATCCCTATTAAGTTCCTGCAGTAAGTGTATTTTAAATGAATGGAATTTGTTTATCTTCAAAATGACTTGGACGCTAGTTCGGTTGATTGCAGATGCAGCTGATAGTTGCTTCATACTTATCATGGGATTTAGGTGAACATGTCATAACACTGCAACTTCACTAGCTGCATTAGCTACAGGCCCTTCAGTTTCTCGTTTTGTATTACCTACATTTCTAGTTTCCTGAAATTTTTACTTAAATATTCAGTTATGGTTTACTCCCGAATCAAATCAGGGGTGTCCCCCTTTAATCGAAATCGACGTGTCACTGGGTTTTTTAATTATGTTGCCGCAGTTCCTAATAATGCCCCTGTTTCGTTATCGTCTGACCACCCGGTATATCAAATTCTATGATATTCCTAAATTTTTCAAAGTTTTTATCGCGTATATTTAACTGCCATGTTAAATCACTTGACAAAAAACATTCGACTAATAAGAAGAAAATAAAATTCCTTCTTCGATAAAAAATATATTAATAGTAATAGTAATAATTAATTTGCGTCAGTATCAGTAATTCTATCCATTATTAACATACGAATGACAGAGACATTTTTCTGTGTGTAAGGAAGCGAATAGAAATCCTAAACTATGACTTGCAACACGCGAATACGGTCCATTATTGGTACAAACTCATTAGTTGTTTCGTTAACAAGTTAACAAGATGGCAGCGTTATCACGATCAATCGCTGATGATATTGTTGGTATCCACGCACCACGGCTCTGGTATAAAACTAAAACTACTTCCCCCTCTGCTCCCCCCTGGATATTAAAACGTATTGCGATCTCCTTTCTTCTTTCTTTAGATCAGCCAGCGGCGTGACATTTATGATTATAACGTATATCAAATGCTGCCCTTCGTATTATCTGTTTATGATTATGTTTTTAGTTTATTTATAATTCTGTGTTATTAAATTTTTGTGATTATTATTATAAATTACTTCCGATCGTTTGCGAAAGGTTTTTTTTCTATTTTTTTTTTCTATTTTTCTACTTTATACACCAAATAAAGGCAAGGTATTTTCACGGGTTTTAGCTTTGCCTGGTATTTAATATATTCCTTATACTATTGCGTCATTGTAGTTTTGTTTATCACTATGATATCGTAACCAACATTCCCTTTTTACCTTTTTTCGACTCCTTTACGATATCTATTGCTTTTCTCTTTTTCCAAAGAATTTTTATTCCAAAGATAGATTTCAGATGTCTTTATTAGACTCAATATCTCCTACCCGTATATTTATATTGAAATATACTACAGCAAATTGTATGATTCTTCCTTTAGATATTTGTGTCCTCTATAGGGTTTCTTAGCTTAATAATTTATTTGTTTACAAGATTTATATAGCAGAAGAGTCATGTTATCGCTTCGCAATATCAGAGCTTGGGTAGGCATGAACGTTCAACAATTACTAAGAGTGGCGCAGAAGAGAGAACATTTTGATGTATAGGTCGCAAACCTCCAGTATTGAAGTACACCAGAAGAATAGGATAGACCTATTTTACCAACATCAATTACGTACACACATATCGAAGTGCTTATGTTTTCTTTGAAAAAAGTCTGTATGACTTGTACCTACACACTTCTAAAATATAGGTCAAACTGGCAGCAGGTGTATGTTTTCAAAACACTCAATAGTGGTTAAATGTTTGTTTAATTCAGCATGTCACATGCCATCTTCAGAGTTTCCTCTTATATGTACCTATTATAAATAGCACAGCTGTTTTCCCCCGTTTAAACGAAGTAGCCATTGGTATACCAATCACTTATTAAATGTGATTTTTACAACTTTTATTTATCCCTATAACAGAGGCGTTGGCCTAACTTACACCTGTTGCAATTTTGACCTATATTTTATGTTTGCTGGTTTGATTATGTTTCTTTTACTCAACCAATTAATTTATTACTGTTATGTGTCTATATAACTACATCAGCTCTACTTATCTTTAGTATTTCTAAACGTTGTCGAAAATTGTTGATGGGTAATTAATTCTTAACAAAGTGTCGTATGGTCGGTTTGAATACCCTTTAAGAATTACATTCGTGTGATACAATTCACTAAAGTGGGGAGGATTAACTCGTGTAAATAGAAATCCCTCCATCCTGCTCCAATACTCCAGATCATTCAATTCCCCCCTGATAACACTCTGAAGCACCATAGAAGCTCTCTTATCAGCAAAGTGCTGGCTACAAGGATTCTCACACGAAATCCTACCCCGAATAATGCAGGTCAGCTTAAGGCACATTATTCCCGCTATCTATAGTGACTTATCATCGATCTGTGTAATCGGTGTCAACGCTGTCCGTGTTACATCTGAAAATGAGAGTCTGCGGTGGTTCTTCCTAGTTTGCGCATATTTCACTCCCCGATAACACTTTTTATATAAGTCATGATACTCTTGTGTTCTTCTTATGATCATTACTTTGTTTTTTTATAAAATGTTAAAGCCTTAAACCAAAAATTGAATGTAGATTATGTTAGTTACTGTATTACTGAGTTTATATATATATATATATATATATATATATATATATATATATATAAGGTTCTTGAACTCCTAAGTGGAGTTCAAGACTTCACCTCATTCCAAGACTTTCCTTGGCCTCTTATCTCGTCCATGATGGATCTTCTCCAAGTTTGTACTGGGCATTACTGAGTTTAAGACAATGATATTTACTTCTTTAAAAGTTTGTACTGAAACATTCTTCTTTCCATCAATCTGTATTCTTTCGACGTCGGATTTTTATTTCAATGTTTATTGCTCATCAATTTCTTCCAGTTTCCAGTCCAAACTTCTATGTTTGGACTGTGCTGGCCATGCAGTAGAAGCATGGATGCTAAAAATTACTAACAATGAAACGAATTAAAGCATTGAAGTCGGCAAGAATAGAGGGTTTCTAACAAATATTAAGTAATATATTATTAAGTTAACATATATTTGTTAGAATAAAACAAACTTCTTGACCAAAAAAGTGGTACAGTAGACTAGCGCAAAGCTTTATACTATGTTTTCTGCATTTTTAAATTTTATATAATAGATTTAAAATTGAATAATGTAATTTTATTATTTATTTATTATTTTAATTACACATTTAGTTTTAATAAATACGTGGTGAGTCTATAAATAATTCAAATAAAAAAAAATATTTAAGAATTATATAAAACCGCTGTTAGATAGTATCCTTGTTATAGATTTTAATAAAATTTAAAAAGTTTAAATGTTGTATAACGGACTCTCCTCGTCGCGTACATGTACTGCTTACTAAGCCGCTTCTGTAGTAGAAATAGCCCCATGAAATGTCGTGACGTCGTGTCATGACGCTATTTCCGTGACGCTCGCCTCAGCATTTTAGTATATAGAAAAATTACTACAGCGCCAGTATAGAAGCTTCGCTTTAAAAATATTCGAGATTGGACCGAAAAATGAAATGCAGTTAACTTTTTTATCATCATTCAGCCTTCCGCGTCCAAAGTTGAATATAGGCTTCCCTTATTTCTTCCAGTTCTGTCGGTCTTGAGCTTCCTGCAGCCAATTCCTTACGATTCTTTTGACGTCGTGTGTCCATCGTGTAGGTGGTCTACCTCTGCTTCGTCTCTTTGCTCGTAATCTCCTTACTGTAGACCTTACTGTCTTCTGACTGCCTCCTTTCTGAGTCCAACGTACGTCATTCATTCTGGCCACATGGCCTGCCCAGTTCCACTTTATCCATGCTATGCGCTCTATGACATCTGGGGCGCTTGCCCTTCTTATTTCTTCGTTTCTAACTCTGTCCCTAAGAGTCAGTCCAAGTAGCGAGCATTCCATTCGTCTTTGGGCTACTCTGAGTTTGGTTGCTGTAGCCTGTACTAAGGAAAGTCTTTCGACGCTGTCTAGACTGGAAGCACACATTGGTCGAACGTCTTTCTTTAAATCATTTGGCATGTTGCTTTTGAAGATGTCTGATAGAGCTTCATATGCGGCCCATGCCAAAGTGATCCCTTTTTGTCTTTGCAATTTAGTAGTTTGGTTGTCCCTAGCAATCTGGATTTTATGACATAAGTATTATATTATTAATGAACTAATCCTATTTCGTTGCTGTCGACTTTTGGATTTTCACTTGGTATTAGATTTTTCATATTGTGTCTTTCCAAAATTTATGTTCAAACTAACTTCATCATAGGCGGCATCTAATTCAGTAAGCATAGTTCCAATCTTTATTAAGTTATCTGTTATCAGAACAATGTCGTTCGCAACTCGTAGGTGGGAGAGCATTTCACTGTCGACATTGATTCCTTTGGCTTTGCGCTCAAATTTTTTGAAAGCAGGAAACTAAATAAATTTTCACCGCTCTCGTTCCTGTTTTTCAATCCAAATATTCCCAATGAAGTTTCTGTCTCTTCTGCCTTTCTTCTGGTTTTAGCGTTGAAGTCAGCACATATTATGCGGTAGTAAGGCACACCCTTATCTAAACCACATTGTATACATAACCTATTTGTCGTATAATATGGTCGTCAACTATGATTTAAATATTAAACTGTGTTTGACTAATTATTAGTTTAAAAATAAATTGTTTAGTCTTATTGGTTGTAGTTTTGAAAAGACTATTTTGTATAAAGAAGGAATATCTTGGATGTTTCTACAAAATTAATAAATAAAAGTAATATTGAAATATTCAATTAATAACCCCTCAAATTGTTTCTGAGAATAATTGCTAATATTTCTTTACTTACTTTATGCTCCTCTTCTACTAGTATAATATAGTCATAAATGTGCCATTAAAATTAATTTGTATTACGAATTTACCAAATTAGTGAACTAAAAACATCGTTTTTAATCTTCTTTTAGTACTAGTTGCGCCACTGTTGGATGATGCTTGACCAAATTATAGTGATAGACTAGTGTACTCAAACCATGGTTGTTAAGAACTTTTCTTCCTATACATGTACTTACTGAATTTTTTTAACGAGGAAATAAGCTATACGGTTGAATTTCTTCGTGCTCTACCGAGTGAGTGAAACGTATTTTCTAGATAATTTTAGGGATTTTATGGCGGTAAATACACTAGAATTAAGAAAAAAGATGAGGAGAAACTACTCAACCATGTAGCTTGTTTGATTTGCTATTAATCTTCTTTTTATCGTGCAAGGAAATGGGATCGGCATAATTTTGAATTGAAGGTTAAGGAAGCAAAGCATGAATTACATTATTTTTATTGTGACATTGCTGATTTAGATGTTTTAAATATTGTATATTGTTAGCCATACATACAGAGTGGACCAAAAGTCTGGAAACGCCTAATTATCTCTTAAATGGAAGGTGCGAAATGTACAGAAACCGGGATACGCCTATTCTGCAATATTTAGATTTCAAATTTATTATTTGCAATGTTGCTAAATTTATCATTTTTCTGATATCATTAGTCACTCTGTTCTTTAAATACGACACACTGTATATTTTATTATTATTGTAATTCTCACTTCAATGCGAGTTCAATCATATGTTACACTTTTTGTATTTTATCTAGTCACGAAGTTATTAAATAAATAAAACTTCTCAGTGCCAAATAGTTTTGAAGTATTTCAGTAAATATAAATGCTGTGATTTTACATTAATTCATAAAACCAAGAATAGCTTGACGTTTATTGGAAAATTTTTTAAAATAAATATTAATGATAACTAAAGTTGGCAGTTGTTTTCTGATGAGGGGCTACGGCGATAGAAAAAGATCTTACAGTGTAGTAGTCAACTTGTTCAACGTGCTTTATGAAACCATTTTCCTATCCATAAGGCGACGCCGGTACAACAAATTCTAAAGCGCTTTGAGAAAACTGGACGAGTAAAAGAAGGCATTCGAACAGGTTGACCAAAAACTGTTATAAATTACAATAAAACTTTAGACAATACAGAGTTTCGTTGAAGATCCACATACATCCTCGCACAGGGGGCCTATGAGGAAATGTAAGAATTTATTTATATGCCAGTTAATGACCGTTTTGCAGTTTAATTTTCCTCGTCACGACGAATTTGCTTGAAAATTTGTATTTAAATTCCTCTTACCCTTTACTTTTACTTTTGGACTTAAGTCCCGGGGGGTGAAAAACATACGTTAACAATAAGTCCAGAAATGGATAATTTTAATAATTCTAACCAACTTTTATTTAATAGAGTTTTTTCACTATGTCAATATTTTTTAGCGTTATTTGCTAGTGAAAATGTTCATTTTTCAAAATAAACACCACATTTTCAGACGGGTTTTCACAAATAACTCAAAAAGCAAAAATGTTGCTTATAAAAGAAAATGGTATGAAAAACTTATGAAGTCTGTAGACCCAGAAGAAGCATAGTTTTAGCTCATGAAGAGTAGGTTCTTATTTGCCAAATTCCAAATCGAGTATTTCATCGTGAAATAACCAAAAAATATAGCACTTTGTGACTTTTCGGGGAAAACTCATCAAAAATGTTTACAAGTGTTTAAAAAAGTTGTTTTTTTTAGTTTGTAGTATAAAAATGAAGCGAGTTACGCTTAAAAAAGTTGGTCCTATTTTTGGTAAAAACATCGTGAAAATCACCCCCTACTTAGCACCCCAAATAAATTTAATCATTACCGTTTTAAAATTTAATTTATTTATGTATTGTTTATAAGATCTGTAAGTTTGACCGGTTCAAAGTGCTTATTTTTGAAAAAAATTGGTTTTAAATTAAAAAAAATTTGCAAATTTTGAAAAAAATGCTTTTTTTCAAAATAGCTTAAAAAGTATTAATGAGACGAAAAATTTGGTACAGTAAAAATATAGGTTTTTTTTGTCTGAAAATTGTTTTTTTTTATCTATAAAATAAAAACTGGTTAGGATATGACTGTTCAAAATTTGCATACACTCGTGATTAGTGACTTGTTCAAGCCCTTTGAACTACAACCCTGTCAAAAAAATGGTTTAAAAACAATTAAATTACCTTTTTGCCCTTAAAAAACCCTACAAAATGGTTTTTAAGTTACTTCATAGTTTACAAGCTAACCGAGTTATGGGTAACAAACCAATCACTGCATTGTAAAATACATAATGTGCTATTAAGGCACAGACATACTTTCTCCCGTCCTTAATAAAATCTTCTACTTTCTCCCATCTTAATAAAATCGAATTCGGTAAAATTTTGTTGTCTACATAAATTCGAAAATATTGTATATGGTTGAATTTGTATTAAGTTGGAGATTTCAATAAACGTACAATCGACAGGGTATTATATTTAAAAACCGAAGTGACTAATGATATCGGAAAAATGGTAAATCTGACAACGTTAAAAACATCAAATTTTAAATCTTCATATTGCATAATAGGTGTATCCCTGTTTTTGTATAATTCGGACTGTCCATTTAAGACATAATTAGGTATTTCCAGACTATTGGTCCACTCTGTATAAATCAATAATTTATGACTAAAAAACGAAGCTGCGGTCATAAAATAGAACTAGGATGGTATGTAGCAACTCTATCAGAAGACAAAAGACCGTAATGGGTGTTTTCGCAACAATGGCTGCAATAAAAATAATTAATAGAATATTACAGGCTATTGTTTCGAATTTGGTGAAAACATTTTGCTGTAGCAACTATGGGTATTCGTGTCGGCGATTCACCATTATAGAGGCAATGTTATTATGCAAAAGTGTAATTATCATAAACAAGGATATTGTGGAAACTGCCTATAAATCCGACGCTGAGGGCTTGTTTGCTTTTGACTCGATTACACAGTACAATTAGTATAATATACTTTTTAAATTTTTTGTTGTAAAAACATAAAACGAGTACTGTTTAATTATACCGTATAATTTAATTGAACTGACATAATAGCTAAGTGGCTTTTAAATCTTACTTTAACAATTAGCTTGGTTTGGTGTGACAGTACTAACTCTGTTTAAAGACCTGTTACTTTTTTCCTTTATACATGCTGTATTGGCTTCCATAATTAAATTAATTCACAAAATTCTCTCCCATGTGTTACCAACATAAGTCCCCTTCACAGACATTACTTATCTCATCGAATTCCACCAGATATTCTTTAGGGTTTCTCTGTTACTTCTTGAACTTGAAACTTAGTTATTTTTCGAGATCGGTTATTATCGTTTCGGTATTGACAATTGTCAAATTTTCTTAACTTATTCTATCTGACTTACGTATCAATTGGTGTCACTGTCTCTAATAACAAATTTTCTTAACTTATTCTATCTGACGTGTATCAATTGGTGTCACTGCTTCTAGTAAATTATTTTAAATCTATCCTGGTTTGTCATTACATTCATCCATCTTAGTAGTATTCCTATTTCTGTTTACAACCTCTTCTTATCCTTCTTTTAGTTTAAGTGTCGGTACAAATAGATCGTGTTCCGAATATTCTATAAAATTTGTGTTTCAGCTTCATTAGAATAATTTTTTTGTCACACACATCACTCGGTCTCTTCCATTTCATGCCTAATCCTTTGCAAATATGGTATGGATCTTATCTAGGTTTTATTGCTATGAAATAGTGAGCCTAGTTATCGAAAATTATTAAACTTTTAGAATCATTTAACCCTTCAAAGTTACCATCTTATTTGTAATAGTAGCTTGATATCCAAATGAAACGTCATAATAATATCTTCTTGTTCTACTAAACTTTTACTTCAAGTAGCTGGTACCACTTTTGTGGTGTCAAACCTTCTTAAATTGAACCTTAAATCCACAAAAAAAATAGTCACAGTAAATAGTTTGCGTTGAATATATGAAGATTAAGTACTAACTTCTAGTAGTTTAGTGCCATTAACTCTATAAAAAAAGTTGATTGGTATAAATAAAATTGATGAAAGTAATTACATTATTTTGAACAAATAGCATTGGTCGAATTACTATCCAATTACAGCCATACACAGCATGTTGAAGGTAATTTTTTATACTACGTATGTGTTTAATGTCAGGAACTTTGTATTAATTTAATTGTATGATTATATACTGCGGTTTTGCATTTTACTTTTAATTCATTGGGAGTTCTAAATTGCAGTAATATTTTTTTCATCACGGGTCTTCCTAAAAAGTACTTTTAATATAAAAATTACCTTACATTTGTTGAGTATGTCATGCACCCTAAACAAAAAAGATTAAAAACAGGTATCTTGTGAAATATAACTGTGTAAGTGAAAAAGATTGGTGATTTTCACTATAAAATACAGATTGGTCAAAGCTTGAATAATACAGACAAGCAAGCAAAAGTTCACCGGCAACTAGCAATGAACTATGTGAAAAAGTTTTGATCTCTTTCAAAAAATGCAGTACCGTATTTAACAAGCATGCCTGAGAAACGTGTTAAGTCTTATGAGTACAATGAGGAAGATAACAGCGAACACATTGAACCTATTTTTGTTGCTCTAATTAAGTTTTCAGTGTCGTTTGTGATGGTGTATTTTTAGTCTCACACATAGTTACACAAGGCTACATTATGGCGTTAAATTTTCATTTACTTCATTTATATTAACTTTTCTCTTTTTTTATCTAACACTTTTCATTTATGTTGTTTTCCAATTGACATCCAAATGTTATTGTATTCATTTTAACATATATAGCCAACTGAATAAAAAAAATACTTCCAGAATTGATTAAGGCATAAACAGCTTTGTAAAACTGAGGGGGTTCCACATGTTACTGTAAAGCAGTAAAGACTTAGGCTAACATAGCCTATCTAGGCCATTTATTGCGTAATCCAAAGATGCAAAATACTATATTTATTCTTTAATACTAAAAGGTGAAATAGATGGGAAAGGAATAGGAAGGAACAAGCTCTTATTATATTTACCATGAGAAACTGGATAGGATTAGGATTCGAAGAATTAATCAGAACAGCTTCAGAGTGAGACGAGTTTGCTATTATAATATCTAAAAGTTCAATTATTAAAAACAGTACCCACATGAAATAAGAGGATTTTAGTATTTACTTTTACCAAACTATTTGTTTCTTTAAACACATCACGAGTCAACTATAACAATCAGTTACTTTGTGATGAAAATAATAGTATTCGGACAGTTGCTGTCAAATCTAACAGTTATTTCTAAGCAAATATGTGCTATATATAACTAATTTTTTATTAGCGAGTCTGCAATATTATATAATAATTATTGTAAAAATATTTTAAATTTCTTTCGGTTTTTGTATTCTTTAATGTTGATTGTGTCTGTTTGTGTAGAAATTTTCCTTATGTCATTTTATTGAAACGTCCTGTACTATTTTATTGTGCTGATAGTTTTTAATTTAGTCCTTATGCGGCAAAAATCCTTGCAAGGATATCACCATGCAGATCTTTTTGGTGTAACCACTAACTTGAGAATTGTGAATCGAAGCAACCCGAGAATAAGCATGCTTGCCAACCGTAAAGCAAGCGTGTAGGACAAGCCACAACAACTGTCTCCATTGATTGACACGTGAGGCATTGATTGACATTCTTGATGGATGCGATTGATTTCCATCAGTGTAGATCACATCGATAGCCGTTGCCTTTTTTGGATTTCGATAGTCGATTGTTTGCTGATCCAAGCTCACTGCCATCCGCTCGCTCTGCCTAAAGCATGGCTTACTGTGTACGTTTTATTTCCTCGAATTGAACGAAATTTCGCGATTGCATTGTCGATGACAGCGCTCCGTTTTCTTTTATTCATATTTCTGGATTCGACAGAACGGAAAATGCGGTTTAGGTAGAGGAACGCGATTTAATAGCTTTTGTTGATATGAACAGTTCTACACATACAACCAATATCAATATCGGTTATACTGTCAATCATTTTCTTTCATATTCTTTGTAACCACCTCTTTTTATTTTTTGTTTTAATTCATTTAATTTTAAAGTGATTTTTGTTTATTACGATTCTTATTATTCGATTATGTTCAATATTCAAAATGCTATGCATTAATCGTACCTGCGAATTAATTGTTTCGGCAGCTTTAATACCTATGACATGACATGTTGAGTTCATAATACATCTATAATACAAATTTTTAGTTTTAGTAATATATTTGATACAAATACTTAACTTACATTCTTATTCATTTAATAGTTGACTCTCGAAATAGTACAGTGACATAATGTCTCGATCGCTCGGATTGTCGTTTTTTACCATTTTCTGTATTGGACTGCTTCGAAAACTCCATGTAAACTATGCTCAATAATTCCCCTGGTATGATCCACTCATGTGAAAGATCTTCCTTGCGATCAGTTGCTAATAATTTTTGTTGATTCTTAATTGCTTTAATATTCGCACCATTGTTACGAGAGCCCACATTTTGAATGTGTCTACTGTTCTTCGGGGCGACTTTTAACGTCCATGTCTCAGGTGCATATGTGGCAGTAGTAAAGATTAATATATTCAACAGTTTTAGTTTATTTTGTTGGGACATTGCTTAGTCTTTTCATATATGAGTTAGTGTTTTAGTTGCGTTACGTGCTAGTACTAATCTGTGCTTGATTTCTTCGTCACATCCAGGGATCTGATGTAGCTAAACCTATCAACTACGCTGAAATCAACAATATTTCTGATATGAAGCCTTTTCTGATGGTAATAACCCTTACCAAGGGACATATTCGATGAAAGACTAACAACCGCAACGCTTATTTATAGTACTCTCCCTTAAACGTCAATATAAACATTTTTTGGAAATAAAACTTTTATATCTATGTTTAAATTATAATATTTTTTTGTTTATTTTATATCCTGTTAGGAAACGAATACAAAATGTTCAATAAATTTATGCATCCAATTAGCTATTACATCATTAAAACGTGTTTATAATTAACAATAAAATAATTAAAATTAATTTTTATTGTTCATAATGAATGACATAGGCTAGCAACAAAACATTGATAAATTCAACGGGGACAAAAACAAAAAGTATAATCACTGTAATAGCATGTACAAATAATTAATTAAAAAAACTTAATAAAAAAATAGATTAGTTTATTTACTTACAATATATACATAATCAATGTTTGCCTCATTTCGTCGACATTGTTACTTTATATGTTAGAAGCGTGACAAGATATTATAGCGATAACAATTTTGTTGAAACAAACTGGTATCCGGATATATTGACATTATAATCTACGAGGACAGTATCATTATTTCCAGAAAAAATTTATGTAATTTATACTAATTGGTTATTAGCAAAAAGTATTGTTTTTATTTTTGTTTGTACATTTAGTTTATAAATGATTTTATTGATTGCCTAAAACAATTTCAATTAGTTTTTTAAGGTACTAAAGATAATCATGTCTAATAAAATACGACAATAATCAGATCTAGAACATATCTCAAACAATAATTTAATGAAAAACTCTAAAGTTAAAAGAAATTAAATGAAATTTTCAGTTGGACTTAAGTTTTGCCATTTTTGGCGTGATATATTTCTAAAAGTTTAATTCAGTTTTATTTAATTAACAACACTAATTTGTACCTACTAAATTACTGATTAAAAAAAAAAATAACAACTACAGCACAAAAAACAATATTCGTTAAAAAAACGTTTATTACGGAAATATGTGAAAATTATAATATAAATATGTAGCATTTTTCCATCCCCTATATGTATGTCATAAAAATTCCGTAACGTTTGTGCTTAATCTATTTATAAGCATTCACGAATTTAAGCAAGAATAAACGATATCTAAGTGTTTGTTTAAATAATGCCAGATGCCTTTAATATGCCAAATGCCTCTAACGATCATTTTTTTATTCTGTGCTTCCTTGCCCATCTTGCGGTAATTTAAAATATTATCTGAGATTATTCAACACAAACGTGTTCACTCTATGAGGCATTGATCGAATTAAGTGGTCTATATCATATTGCGGAATACTCATACGGATTCGTCTTATGTCACGCCACAGGTCTTCCACAGTGTGGAAGGACGTGGTAGTCGATTTAGGTTTCGACCTACAATATCTCAGACATGTTCGATGTATGAAAAATTAGCTGATCTTGATGGTCACTTCAAAGTCTCTATACCAGATTCGTATATGAACTCCATGGTTTCACAAGCAATCTGAGGTCTACTTCACCAATATATCGTCGAGTTGACAGAGTGCCGTTAATAAGAACTAGAGGTGATCTGCTTCCCAAACATAGCACTCCATACCCTTGGTTGTATTGCTGTATCTATGACGTTCAACAGCCAAGTCTATATTTCGTCTCTCACCTTTAAAATGTTTACTTTTACGCGCCCATCAGAGTCACCCAAATAAAACGTACATTCATCACTAAACCAGAGAAAATTCCATGTAAATTCTAGTTGTGCTCTGACAAATGCTCTGTGCAAATTTGAGCTCTGCACCGTTCTAAGCGCCGAATCCTATACTGCGGTGTCAAAGGTCACAGTCCAAAAGGGGACGGTAAACTCTTAGTTTCGTTTTAAGTAATCTTTAATTAACTACTCTTCTCGAGACTACCCTGCCTGTAGTTGCAACTAAATCATCTCTTACTTAATGTACACTGTCCCATGTATTTCTGAGAGCAAGAAGTCTAAGAGGCCGCAAATCACGGCCTTGCAATATTCTAGGACAATCTAGGACGTCCAGACCCTCCATGATGCCGATAAGTCTTATCGTTGGACCACCTCCTCCAAACTCTTAACACCATTGATGGATTAGCCCTAACACGTAAAATTTCCCATAATCCAAAACCAGCCTCGTTTATGCCTACAAGGCGTTCTTTTTCGAAGTAGTTTAAATGGCGAAATTGATGACGACCGCGCATTCTTGGTATTTTAAATTTTTTGGGTACACCAAAAACAATCCAAAGTGACTAAACATTGTGTTTTTTTTTTTGATATCATTATAGTACCTCACGATTCCCCGCTAGAATAGCTATGGTTATGGGAACTCCCTTCGCCCTGCGGGAGAGATTTTAAGTCACTTTAAGGACTAAGGTCCTTAGTCTTTTTTTTTATAGG
Source organism: Diabrotica undecimpunctata (assembly GCF_040954645.1). Classification (NCBI taxonomy): domain Eukaryota; kingdom Metazoa; phylum Arthropoda; class Insecta; order Coleoptera; family Chrysomelidae; genus Diabrotica; species Diabrotica undecimpunctata. The sequence continues at coordinate 69,295,212 of NC_092804.1, read as the reverse complement.
TACTGCCGCGCCTCACGACTTCGATCGAGGCGCGGCAGGCTAGCGGTGCAGTTCCAACGCTCTGGGATTTGAGGACCTGGCAAAGTATAAGAGGGCCAGGAAGAAATGAGTCTTAGTTCTGAAGCCTCTGTATAATATTCCAATTGACCTTCAGAAAAACTATTTGGTATCAGTCTATTACTTCCAAGTGTTTGATGAAAGAGTTAAATAATAGAATTTATCGCAAGTTTTAATATTTTTTTACGTTTTTTCTAATGAAACAAATTAACATAAAATGAACTTAACTTCCTTATGTGTAAATCTGAAATAGATACCCTGTGTTTGTTGCTTTGTTTCTTCCATTATCTTTAATTTTGTTTAGCTAATACCTGGTGTTTAGTTTTACCAATTATTTTCTTTTAGCTACGAAGATAAAGTAGTTGCACTAAGTCCATTCCGAATCTTATTTATTAACCCTAAAAATGGTCCCCAACTTTATCGTCTAGACATCACTGACGTTATTGGGGAATCGATCCACTACGCTTTCGAAAGTCAGAATTTCTGTTCATATTCAATTTATGTTAAGAGATCTTATTCTACAAATTTGTAACGTGGCTCCGTAAACTAACAATCTAACAACAATCTTAATTTGACTACACCTGGACGTCCTTTCCCATATCTCCGCTGAATATAGTTGTTGCTACTCTCTAAAAGATGGAGAAGAAGTCGAATAGAGTGTACAGATTTACTCATAAGAAAAATATATAAAAGAAAAAAATGTTATATTAATTTAATTAAAATTATGATCTATTGAAAAATAGCAATTTCTATATAGAACATTATTGTACAAAGAAAATAGAGTAAACAAAATAATAGTGCAAAACTATTTCTGTAGATCTTATGAGATATAACCAAGTTCATTTACAATACTGTAGTCATACAGTGAGAAACTTTTCACTCTCTGTATACTCGAATGATGGTTTATTACATAAATTATGACAGAATGTAGCTTCCAGCTTCGTTAACGTCTCTGCGAATATAATTGGCTAACGATTAGTTGTCAAGCATTTAACCTGTTAGGTTATTTACTGCAAGAAATCAAAAACACGTAATAACAGTTTGTGCCTATAACATTAACGTTTAAATATATCAACACGAGTTGCTACCTGGCCATATTATTACTCACTTCTTGTCAATTTATCATTTTTTTCATTTGCTTACGAACTTAAAAGACCGAAATGAATGTGTCAAAATATTGCGAGTAATGCGTATGGCATGGGTGTAGAAAATATGTTTGGGAAGGGTCGAAAGGATTTAAAAAATGAATAATGAAGATTAGGAAAAGTCGAATATTTTATTTAAACTTAAAAAAATAAAGTACCAAATAAAACAAACCGACATTTTAAGCAAACGCATGTATATTTTATAATTTTTAATTGTCTCTACAGCAAATTCAAAAATACATTTTTACGAAAAAATTCAACGTAGTATCCAAATAACCCCAATACGTTTGATACGTTTTAAATCGATTTAAAAATGCTTAAATAAAAAAAAGAAATTGAAAAAGCAATTTTGTTAATTTTGATAAGTTTAAAAAATTGACAAAATAATTAAATTTTCAATGATTTTTAAGCAAAGTTTCTGTACTGGCGTTGCATTAGTTTTTATGTGTAATAAAATGCTGCGAGCTTCAAGTAGCGCAACGACACGGCGTCACGAAATAGTGGTCTTCACATCTATTCACTATTCTCCATCAATTCGTTTCTAGTCATTTTATATTTATTCTAAGCAAGTTTACAAACTGCATGGGAAATAACTAACAAAATGTAAAGATTTAAAACAAACAGAAAAATAACAGATCGATACTAGAATTCGATTCGTAACGTTTCTCGAACGGTCAAAATCATTAAAGTCATCATAAATATCATCCTATAAATTCTTTCTTCTTAAAGTTCCATCTCCTATCGGAGGTTAGATATCATAACGGCTATGGTCACTTTGTTGGCTGCTGCTCTGAAAAGTTGTAGTGAACTACAGTTAAACCATTCTCTAAGGTTCTTCAGCCAGGAGATGCGTCTTCTTCCTAAGCTTCTTCTTCCTTGGATCCTTTCTTGCATAATAATTCTCAGCAGCGCATATTTTTCTCCTCTGGTTATGTGACCCAAAGACTCTAGTTTTCTTCTTTTTATGCTGTTCATAATTTCTAACTCCTTATTTAGACGTCGTAGTACCTCAGCATTGGTAATCCTTTGAACCCACTGAATTTTTAATATTCTTCTGTAACACCACATTTCGAACGCTTCTATTTTTCTTATGTGTTGTTTCTTCAATGTCCAAGCTTCCATTCCGTATAGTAAGATAGAAAATATGTAACATCTTAGAGCCCTCAATCTGAGATGCAACTGAAGGTCTCTGTTGGTAAGCATTGTCTTCATTTTCACAAATGCTTGCCTTGCAGTTTCAATTCGGACTTTGATTTCTCTGCTTTGGTCATTTTTGTCATCAACCCAAGTTCCCAGATATTTGTATGTCTCTACTTTTTCTATTTGGGTTTGCTCTATCATTAATCTTTCATTTCCATGTTACGTTTTTGAGACAATCATAAAAGTTTTTCTCTTATTTATTTTTAGTCCGTATCTAATGCAATAATCGTTAATTCTATTTACCAATTCTTGTAGCGATTCCAGGGTGTCTGCCATTATAACGGTGTCATCAGTGAATCTTATGTTATTTACTATTCTTCCGTTTACAGAGATTCCATCACCCAGATCCGCTATCGCTTCCTGGAATATAGCTACACGTTAAACAGTAATGGTGTCTGAACACAGCTCCTATTAATAACAATATTAAATTATCTGTTTAAATTTGTATTCTTAACACTTCTCGTTTTAAAATAATTTCATATAAATACAATGTCGAATTTTTACAATTATCAGTTCGACGATTGTATTAAAGTGCGACACAAAGATTTACTAGTAAAACATTTTAAGTTTGGACGAAATTTCTAAATCAGCACATAATAAAGTATGGCTTTTTACGAAATAGCAGTTACAATAAACAGTTGGAAGAGTCCATTTAGGCGACGTGGGAGTCCGTTATGTATCACAAAAACTTTTTAAATTTTATTAAAATCTATAAAAAAATCTTCAAAAATAGTAAATAAATAAAAATATGAGTTTACGCAATTTTAAAAATATTTAAATTTTAATAATATAGAAATCATGGTATGAAGCCTCGCCCTAGCTTACCGTACCGCATACGTCTAATGATATTGTCTAATGATATAACCGGTGATATTGAGGTAGATTCTCCCATATTTCATTTATTAGAACAATTTTTTCTTACTTCTTCAGGGTTTTGCATAGGCGAAATTCTTGATCTTAGTGTTTTCTTAGTACATCTGTACCAATTAATGACTGTTATTGTTATATGCTTTAAACTAATACCATGAACGACATGGTACATATATGTAATAAATAAATATATATGTAACTTTTCTGTTAGTAATGTTATTTAGTACTAATTTCTAGCTAAAATGTCAAACATATTTGTGTTTCTGGTAGTTACGCCAATGCCAGGAAGAGAGAACACATAAAAATATTTTACGGAGAATGAAACGTTTAAATCAATTTCTCGTACGGGATACTGTGGTTAATGTTGCTGTCGACTACAGATTGTTTATTTCTGCTTGTCTCTTTTGAAATTGTTTATTGGATAAGTTTTCTTGCTAAAGAAATTCTTCGAGCAGGACAAGCATTACTTGTTGGTACGCTAATTTGAATTGACTTCAATGGACAGTACAAACTTACATTTCAGAATGTTTCCGTTATGTTATGAACAGTACGTTCTTATTTTTAATGTAGAAAACCAATCTAGAAGCTTCGTTAATTCTTAAATTTTAACAAACATCCCATAAATATACGTATATATATATATATATATATATATATATATATATATATATATATATATATATACGTATATATATAATATATATAATTCCTAAGAAGTAACGGTTACTTGTAAATAACAGAGAAAGGTTAACGGGGAAACAACTGTGTACTAAGGAAGCATTAAAAACAAGTGCTTCAAAGTGAGTGTCTTTTATTTTTAGCTAAGCTTTCGCCATCTAATTTCGGGCTTCATCAGAACTCGCTAGAGTGGAAAAATTGAATGGACGATCATATTCTTTTGATTGCGTACATCACGTCATAACTCTAGTTTCTCTTGTTTTCCTGATGTTTTTCCTTTTAACAAGAGATAGAGTATAATCTGATTGGATGTTACTTTTGATAAATTCTGTTGTTGGTTTGTAGGCTTATTACTACTGTTAAAAACTGTAAAGGTTTTTTAACAATTCCCATTTTTGCCATATATAGGCGATAGCATCAACTTTCTCTATTTTTTGGTTCTGGAGATAGGTAGGTACCGGTTTTATCATCTTTTAGCCAATCTCAATAGTTTCACCGTAGAATGGATGGATCATCGTTATATGTTTTCTGGTATTTCTGTAGCAAGGCGTTAGAATCTTCACGAATAAATGCGATATATTTTTACCGGCGACCTGTGATATTATTTTTAGATAGGTTTTCTAGATGCCAACTTCTCGTTAAGCTATCACGCTATTTCGTCATCTTACAATAATCATAAAAATTCGCTTTTAAATATTTAAACAAAACGTGCCAAATTTCATAAAGAAACAATATTTTAGTCTTAGTAGTTTAGGTAAAATCTATAATGTTCGACATCGAAATTGTAGCTAAAATTTTCAAATATATAATCATAAAACCGCAACAGATAAGTAGAGGAGTGACTCAAGGCTGTGTACTTGGACCATTACTATTTAATGTATACTCTAAAGAGTTATTTACACAAAAACTTTAAAACTGTAGTGAGGGGATCAAGATAAATGGTGAAAATATAAATAACATTTGTTATGCCAACGATAAAGTCATTAGTATAGTCGTTGAAAGTAAGAAAGACTTGCAGACGCTACTAAGTACAATTTGCGGTACTGGGGAATAGGTTGGTTTAACAATAAGCATAAAGAAAATAAAAAACATGGTTATCAGTAAGGGGGGTAAAGTCATAACAAGGATCCAGATAAAAAATGAAGATATTGACCAAGAATCCGAAATCAGAAATTCAATTAAGAATAGAGCAATCAAGTGTAGCCTTTTCTTTTCTTCTTTATGGTGCCAAATCTTGGACTGTTAATGTTGACTTAATGAGAGAGCTAAGCTTAAGATATGGCTTTTTAGGAGAATTTTGAAAATACCATGGACAGATCATATTACGAACGAAATGGTGTTGCACAAAATGGAAAGAGACGAAGAAGTTTTGACCACCATTAAATGGATAAAGACAGCATATTTAGGACATATATTTAGAAATGATAAACACAAGTTATTGCAGCTGATTATGAAGAGTAAATCAAAGAAAAAAGAAGTCCTGGTAGAGAACAAATATCCTGGCTGAAAAACACTTGCGACTGGACCGGGTTAAACACACAGACGCTTTAAAGAATAGAAGAAGATAGAGACAAATTTGCAATGTTTATAGCCAACCTTCATTAGTGGAGTTGGCAGTAGAAGAAGAAAATATAGGAAAAAATCAAGAGTGTAATTGAATTTATTTAAAAAACTAAAATAAAAAATCCCCCTTATAATACAAACTTCCATATTCATTGTAAGCTTAGAAACCAAAATATATATAATTAATCTAAAATTTATTCTCCCATAAAATAAAGATGCTTTGTGAAATAACCGGCAACTTATTTAGGGGTACTTTCTTCAGATTAGCCGAATCAAAGGTATGTAGAGTGGCAAATTGAATGGTATTGTACACTTAATCGATAAAATCTTGATTTTGGGCGACATTTTTTTAAGAAGAAATGACCTGCACCGAAAGAATGTCATAGAACATTGAAAGTGGCTTGAGACGTACTTCACTGCGGTCCAATAGTCTTGCTAAAAAGACGAAGAAGTGCCGATTTCTATGGATTAATCACTCGTCGGAATGTTTAAACAAAAAGTGCACTACGACGGGATAAAAACGCCATGGGATTGTGTCAAAAAGCTTTTACGGCGACAAAAGACTTTTTCTTAGACGTCAGTAGACGTAAAAGTGTGTCCATTCACTGATCATTCGATTTAAGTGGTATATTGTCATATCCTATGGCATATCTACCTGATTTCTTCGAGGATTCTTCATTTCTTCCAGGGCCGATTTCAGAAAATTACTAGTAGATCTATAAATTCACATATATATTCTTTTAATTTCAGATATAATTAATAAATAAATACTAATTATATTTGAATATAAAATAAATAATAATATGTCAATAATACTAACCAATTTATTGTTTAAGTTTTTCTGTATTTTTCCTAAAAAATAGTTAAAACCTGAGATCCCAAAATAAACATTTTTGAACATTTTTTATTGTACTCCTATCCCTTTCAATAGACACTAAAAATGGTAATATAACACTGCGCATGCTGCTGATAATATCGGGCAATAATCTTCAATTGTTACCCGACCTAATAATCGTAATATAAATGTAAATCAAGGTGATTGCAATCAAGTGTCGAATGTAATAAAATAAGGATTATAACGATTTTGAAAATATCCCCATTCTCAACTATTGTCAAAGAGGGGTCAGCTCTTTCCGGTTAGTAGGTTTAACGTTCAATTCAGTACCTACAACCAAAGGAATAATATATGTTTAAATCTTTGATACCATCAATAAATATTTTTACTTATATTATATATTATATATGTATATGTAGATATATTATATATGATTTACTTTTATTTATGTTCTAAATATTTTGAGTACCCCGTGTATTTTCCCAGTAATTTGTTTTGTATAGTTACGTTTTTCTCCATGGAAATATTGGAGAGTATGTGTATTAAAAATCACCAATTATATTGATTCCCACCGTAAGGCATCAGAGCACTAGAAAATCGAAAACATTTACATCAAAAATCACTAATTTTGCTAGTAAATTCATGTTTTTATCCTTTAAGATATTTTTACAATTTCAATAATGGTTACCATTTACATAATTATCTTACATAATTAACATATACATTAAAAATCGCTAATTTTGTTATTAAATTCATGTTTTCATCCTTTAATATATTTTTACAATTTCAATAGTGTTTACCATTTACATAATGTATCAAATTAAATGAAATCAAGGATATGCGAGCCAGTCCTGCGCGCACATCTTTGCCTTACCTCGACCACCAGCCAGTGTCATCTTTCAAGTATCAATCAGAATTAACGTCAAATTTGTTTTTATATGATTATTCATCCTAAATGTAACGCAACTCTTTGGCGGGATTTAACTTTTTGGACTTGACAGACTTCACAAGAAGATTACAACTAAACAAAGTGCTTCAAGAACATGTGTCACATATATATCTGTTGGTTTTTTTCTTCTTATGTTGGGACAACGGATGTATTATAGCCTCCTACAATGTTATTGAGAACTGAATAGGTCGAAATGTAAATCAGGTTCGTTTGGGATTAGCGGTTGGGATTTTAATAGTAAATAACCAAAGCGTTAGTAACTGGAAGGCCAGTTAAAAGGGCAAAGATTTTGCTGCATAATAAGTAGATTGTTGATGAACTTTTCATCGTATCTTCATGGTTTTCTTATGGTATGACGTTGTTATTCAGAGTTAACACTGGTTTGGTTCTTTTTCTTGTGTTTATAAAATTGATGAAAATCTTGATTTTGTTTCGTTCAACTTAATTCTCCAATCATTGGTCTAGCTTGGCAAGTTATCACAGGTTTTCTGTAATTTTCTCCTAGATGTATCAAACATGTCCAAGGGCTGTGTCGTCTGTACATATCTTCTTAGAGTACCGTCTCCCTAAGGAGGTTGGCACTCATAATGGCTATTTTGGTTTTTGATCTTGCTGCTCTAAACAAATCAATCAATTTGCATACTTAAACTTGATACCAATCATGTAGATTCTTCAACCAAGAATTCTTCCATTGACCAACAAATCTTCTTTCTTAAATTTTTTTCTGTATTATAAGTCTCAAAATATCATATTTTCTTCTTCTCACCATGTGGCCTAGGTATTCCAGTTTTCTTGTTTGTGTAGTGGTAATTAATTCTATTCATTTACCAACCCTCTTCAGTAGTTCTTTATTTGTAATTCTATCAATTCATGATAGTTTTAATACTCTTCGGTATAAGCAGAGTTCAAAAGCCTCGATCTTTTTTTAAATTGCGTTTTTTTATTAATGTTCAAGTCTCAGCTGCATATAATATTACATATTAAAAATATGTAATATCAAGCGGTACGTAGTTTGATTTCAAAATTAAGATTTCTGCAGTACGATCATTGGTTTCATTGATCAAATTTCCCAAGTACTGATATTTTTCTACTTGTTCTAACACGTCACCATTTACGTATGTATATCTGTAGATATAGCTGTATTTAATTGTGGAAGATCATTATTATACAATAAGTATAAAATTGGAACTAGTGCAATATCTTAGGGAACTCCTGAATTTATTTTTTTTTAGGTCAAAGTGTGCATCTTCCTGTTTTATCCTAAACAGTCTATCTTTTAAATTAAAAAACTAATGATGAACAAACTAGTTTTCCTTCCAGGACTTCTTCTATTAAATAGCTGTTCAGTGTATTCTTTCACAGTTGAATGTTCGTTTCTAACCCAAATTGATAACCTGGAATTAGATGGCTATTTTTTATTATTTGTATAATCTGTATAATCAATAATCTATAATCTTTAATAGTCATTTTTTTAATAATTTTGGTATAGTTAGGATTCCTCTATCAATATCAATACTATATCTTAACTTGTTCCAACATGTTTTAGCGATAACTGCATAACGACATTAAACCATACAGGCCAGTACCTATTGGTGTTACCAATTATTGGAAAAATTCTTACTTAAAAAGATCAAGACCAAAAACTTCTTTTTCAAGTAAGTTCTTAACTACTTCTACTTTAATAAGGCCAAATCCTGGTCCTTTTTTTAAATTAGGTGTTCTTCAACTTTTCTAGTAACTTTTGAGGTGGAGACTAAAGATATTTCTTCAAACATGTACGTTAAAAAAAGACACTTACTTAAGATTTGATTTCACATATAGTGCCTCTGTATATTCGCTTATATGTATTTCGTCTTACCAGGACTCATCAGAGCGATTGGTGCAGAAGCCCTAAACGTGAAATCAAATATTTTCCATCAAAAGAAGTAATAATAAAATAACTTCAATAACGACGCTACAGTGATATCTGAGAATAAAACCAGAAAGTGGAACTCCAAAGATTTCTTGGTTGTCAAAACCAAACTTTAGATTTTGGTTTAAATCTGTTCTCTTGACGACGAAAAAGATTTAATTTTACGTTTAGGGCTTCTGTACCAGATGCTCTGATAAATACTGGTAGGACGAAATACGTATAAGCGAATATGCAGAGGCATTATACGTGAAATAAAATTTTAACTGTCTTTTCTTGATCTTTATTTACTCTTTATGAGTATAAGGAACCAGGTCACGAAAGGTTCTTGCCTAGATAAATCTATATGTTATGGATTACAATTTTAGATTCCCCATGTCCGACCTATCATCGTCTCTTTTGCCTTGTAATTTTTTATAGAAGGCATAGATTTAAGCAAAAATCTGAAGTTTGGTTTCGACAACCAAGAAATCACTAGATTTCTACTTTCTGGTGATATACGTTCGAATTTATTACTGTGATTTATCTATTGATCTCAATTTATATTGACGTCTACAATTTGTCAGTCTAATAATCTCTTTATATTTTGAGCAATAAAAGTAAGCTTGTTTTCTTAGATTTTTCTATCTTTTAATTTTGTTTGTTATACTATTTACTTTATATTTGTTTATAACCCATTATTATATATATTTTATGTCTACCCATATATCACTTGTTTTTGAATTTTTTTCACATGTTAATATATACTTTTTATAAATATCAAGACAGCTACTTACATTCCTAAGGTATCTGTAGAGTTTTCAGTTTTCTCTTTGTTCTTAATTATTTAATTCTTTTTTAGCATTAAAGGCTTTGGAATCTATTTTTATTCACCATTTTACTTATTATTTAAATTCTGAACTTGTCACCAAGGTGAGCCTCGAGAATCCTTTTTGTAGGCTAAGGAAGAATCCTGTCTACTTAGTCACCATGGCTTTACGTTTAGTAAAGTATCTATATACATAATTATTACTAAAATAAAAAAAATCGATTAAACGATTAAAGGAATGATGGACTTAAATTTAATCTATGATCTAAAAATATGAAAAACAATTTGTGTGACAAATTAAAACCGTTTAATTTACTTTTGTAGAATTTTTAATAATATTACAAACGTTCGAACGTAGCCTAATTATACATAGCATGACAATTGTCATTAAAGCTGCAAATAGACAAAAATCGTGCATTGTAGGTACCATAGATTCGTTTACAATATGGGAAACGCTTATTATCTACAGTAATAAAGGTAATTCAATTACTCATCAGATAGATACATAATCAAGATAGGACTTTATTTGCCTTTCTAATGGCGGAAGATAAATACTTAATTTAGAGCGAATCCGAAGATACTTCTATAGCTGCCGGCGCAAAGCCCAGTTTTCTGTTCCGTTATCATGTACAGGACGGTTTTCAAAAAGGTTTTGTTGCACCTTACTCCAACTAGTAGAATTTGTAATATTACGGAGATATTTAAACATTGATGAATAACTTCACAAATTTGATTTTAGATAACAAATCCTTTTGTATTTAATAATTTTTTTAGACTATAAATAGTTTTGATAAAGAAGTAAAAATACAACTACAGTAGGGCATCTGAACTAATTGGGGGACGTGGGTGTTCGGAATTAAACAAAACATTCAGACTTTGCAACAAAACATTTTCTGGGTACAATATTGATGAAAATTAAATTTTTTAAGCGTTAATTGGTATACCTAGCTTAAAAAAATCTTCCATTTTTGGTCTGTCGAAGCTAGACTAACCTTTTACGAGTGACTAGGTCACGTGGTTTTTTAAGGACAGGTCTTTTTCATTCCAACGTCGATGAGCTGGGGCGTTATCATGAAGCAATTTTTTAATTGATGGGCTTTAACGGATAATAAAAAAGTTTCTATAAACCATTCCATGAAAGTTGTACTATCCATTAAGACACTCTTTTGCAAAGTGTAAACGATAGGCATCGCAGACCTATCAATGTGTTTAAAACAACGTGGTTTCTTGATTTTGCCACTAAAAAGCATAGGAAATCAGTGGCTCCCAGTAGCATTAGCACAAGCTAAGGCAGTGATACGATCCTTATTTATTTTAGGTCCAGGTGCTGCTAATTCACGACGTTACGCAAGAGTTTTTTGTGGCAAAGTTTTCCAATTGAGCCCAGTTTCATCTGCATTGTAAACGTTTTGGAGGGCGTAATTTTTTTCCTTTAGTAACTTCCTTAATTTAACTATTAATCTGCTACTGATGGATCATCACAGTTTTTATCTTTGGATTTAAAGCTCATTAATGCCATTTCTCGAATTAAATCGTTTTAACCAGCCTATGCTTGCTTAAAAATTTGCCAGCTGTCCAGGTTTTTCGTTGAATTGAACTGCTTTTTCACATAGAATCAGATCAGAAATAGGTTCTCCCTGGAATCCACTTATATATAGCATCATCTAAATCCGTGTTTGATCGAAGTATTATGGTTTTACGACTTGTGGTATGGTCAGAAGGGTCAAACTGGGACATAAAGTTACTTATGCTCGTCTTTTATAGGGAGTCAGGAGTTCGGATAATTGACGCTTGAATGAGCTGTAAATTCTATAAGAGAAACACTCACTCATAAATGTTTATTTAGGTGCTGGTATAATTTTAATATGAAAATAAGTTAAATGTAAATTTATCAATTAATATAAATATTGTGTGTGTATGCAATTAAATTACGGTACCTGTGATGTTGATGTAACACTTCTTCTTCCACAGTGCACTGGGGTTGACTCAGATGGGACAGAATCTTCTTAAAGCCACGTCGTCAGGTTACACAAAAATACTGAAGTGTTTATCGCGCTGATTTATACAAGACTAAAACTGAGGTGCGTGTCGTCTCGTAGCTTTGCTCCCTTAAGACTTTAGGGGGCGGACTGTACAGGTCCGTATTAATTCACGATTGACAAGACATACACACACGTTAATTAAAGAATTAAATATAAAAATAAAATAATAAAAATTATTAATAAAAACTAAGAATATGTGTGGAGGGACGTAACAACGCTCTTCTATGTAAAGAAGTAATTAAAATTATTAGAATAGTAGAGATACGAATTTCTACAAACACTAATTCTATACACTAATACATACACCTCAATTCGGCCAAAATGTTTGTTGCCTTTTAAGCCAAGCTGCTCTCTGAAATCGACGGATTATAGTGTAACACGGATTATATTTTAGTATCTAGATGTGCCTCACCGTGAAAGATAAAAGATCTTAAAATGGTAAAAGGATCTTAGTGCAACCAATTGCGAAAATATCTAAGGACAAAGGCAGGCAAATATACTCTAAGTGCTTCGGAAAACTGAAATAAGTAAAATCAAAAGTATTCTCACTGCACACTCCTCACTCAAATATTATTCTCGAAAAATGAAAATGGTGTAAATATTCTTCGAAATCATAAATACCTAGAATATGACTTTTTAGAATTTTATCAGATAACCAAGTAAGAAACAGCTCTGAGAAACTTAATATAAGTATAATAGGCGTTCTAAGAAGTCTAGATCTTTTGGACTAAAATTTAGATGTAGAGTATACACAAAAGATCTTTTAAATCATATTATGTAAAGTTAGAAATACCCCTTCGAAATCTACAATATCATATCACAATCATCTTTGTACTTTTGATGCATTCTTCAAAAGGATACCGAAGAAAAATTAAGACGGAAGAAAATAATATAACAAGATTAGAACAACAAGAACATAGCTATAGAATGAAATGGAGAAGAGCATTAAGTAGGATTAGATTAAGGTGAAAATTGTAAATGCTTTCAAGAATGGACCATATGAACTAAATTGTGACGTTCTAGAAATTTGTTTACTTCCGACGCTGCTGTGCTTTAGTAATATCTTAAATATTATTTTTGCTAATGATCTAATATAAATAAATAAAATGTACGACCAAAAGCTGATTGAAAATTAATTGATTATTCATTTTAGAATTGCAATTCTCTTTTGTACTCTTTTTGGTGATTACAAGCCAGCCTCCCAAGTAGTTGTCCGTCCTATATTATGCGACAGAACGTTCTGTCTTAATCTTTATTGCCGAACGTTTATTCTTACAAAAGCGAATCCCACCCGACAACACTCAAATCTATTTATCTTCTAATCAATCATGGACGACGTTGATTAGGGAACCGTCTCACTGGAAGGGTCACATTCGCATACCTTGTATTCGTTTGTTCTGAATGAACTCTGGAGTTTTTCCACGTTATTTCGCGATCCGCGTTCGTATCGTACGCGATTGTAGCCCTTAGAACGCGGGAATTTCTTATCGGCTCGAGATCGCCATCCAATTAAAGCTGACAATAGGTTTACGTTAGTGACACAAGTAGTGGAGTACACTCAGGCGTTCGGATCTACAATCTTCTGGTTCTTGCTTTATTTCGACGGGTTGCAGTGGTGGAGATGAAATGATTTATAATTGACAGGGATGTTTATTTTGCATTTTGCAGAAATATTCTAGATACTCATCCTACACATAATAATTAATTTTTATATCGTAGAACTATTATTTATTAATGCTATTAGTATTATTGTGATGATCTATAGCTGTACCAGGTGGTTTTATATCTACTGTGGTCATTGTTAGTACATGGATGTTCCATTACTTTTTTAAATGAACAGCAGTGTTTCATCATTTTTATTCTGTTTTTTATTGTTTTCACCCACAACATTAAAACGTGTAAACCTTGAATTATTCATGTCTGTATATCTATCCGTAAACGCAACTGATCCTATATTCAAATATATCCGGTATAAAGATGAGAAATTTGACCTTGGACTTCCGGTTCCAGAATTGTAATCGGAAGTACTGCTTTAAATTCGCCGACATAGTACAAGCGATATGTTATTCAACGTGCTTTAGCAACACAATTCTAACTTTCGGTTTTAGGCCTGTCTGTCCGTCCGTCTGTATGTCCGTAAACACAACTACTCCATTATTGGAAAAGATATAGTGACAAATGAGGTATCTAATGAAAGCTTATAACCCAAAGATTGTATGAAAGGTTGGAAATTTAGCATTTCGAGATTTCTTGTTTCAGAGTTGCAAGAGAGGTCCTGTTTTAAAGTTACTGAAATAGTACAAGCGATATATTATTTGACGCTCCTTAGCAAGACGAGAACAAATATATATTCTTCAGGTGTCATGTCTGATGATCCGTCCGACTGTCCGTCCGTAAACACATCTCCTTCGTTATTAGAACAGATTTAATGATAAATGTTAGCAAGATGAGAACAAAAATATTCTTCAGGTTTTTATATTACTTCCAGTTAAAAAATTGAACAGGAAAAGCCACATTGTGGACGCAGAAATAGTACATGTGATGTCATTTCAATCAATGTCAATCGGCACAACGTCACACGAAGAGTTCAAATACTGAGTTCAAATCTAGGACTTACGAAGTCCAATTGCTTGTTTATTTTGTCACTGTCAGCAATAAAAAATTGTGTCCTTTTTTTTTATTTAATTCATAATATGGTAGATAGAGTTACGAACAATGAAGTACTTAGAAGAATAGGTAAAGAGAAGGAAGTTAAACTTACAATTAAAGAAAGAAAGCTACAGTATCTCGGACATGTGATGTGGGGCGAGAAGTATAGCACCTTGCGACTCATAATGCAAGGAAAGATAGATGGCAGAAAAAGCATCGGAAGGAGACAAATTTCATGGCTTAAGAACCTGAGAGAATGGTTTGGATGCAGCTCAAAGCAACAATTTAGAGCTACTGCCTCAAAAATTAAAATAGCTATGATGATTGCCAACCTCCGTAGCTGAGATGGCACCTGAAGAAGAATTCATAATATAAACGAATTTTGCAGCGTTAATACATAGAAAATACATAAATACAGAGTAAGAAATAGAATAAAAAATTATAGAAAAAATTATGTTTTTGCTTTTAGTTAGCATTTACGAAAAATTCGACAAATTTTCATACTAAGCAATATACAACTTTTGGAGTAAAAATATCAACGATGCAAAGACATAAATGTAGATATACATGCATATTTTATTGATTTTATCGAACATCATTTGACTACGTAAACCACCAAAAAATGATCGGAATTCTAAGAACAACTGGAATTGACGAACAAAACTTGCAAATTATATCAGAACTATATTGACATTAAATGGTTACAATTGAAATAGAGTATACAATATCCGAAGATATACGAATCTGACGAGGGGCACGACAGGGTTGCTTCTTATCGCTGCTATTATTTAATCTGTATTCGGAGAAGCATCAGAAGAGATCCGAAGACGCCAGAACTTGTGGCTAAAAGACACAATTGCCATTTGGATTGCCAACCCTTTAAAGGAGCGGCGCAATAAGAAGAAAAACGTGTGAACACATATAGTGCAGACCAAAAACTCTAAAAATCGTAACAAAAAAAGGTAAAAACAAAAATGGATTAAAAAAAATAGGATTTGGACAAGCGGCCAACAGAGGTCTTTTCAATATGCAAAGTGTAGAAAAATGAGTAGCAAACTTGAACACTATTAACGTTGACTACAAAAAAGAACAATTAGTCTTTGAAAATACAGCACCATGCGAATTACAAATTCATAAAAGATAAAAAAAAACATTAAATATCCAGTTGTATTACAAAGTCCAATATAACAAATATAACAAAATATGAATTTTATTTATCGTCGAATAAACAAAATGTAAGTAAAGATAATTCTAGAAGAACTAAGAAAGCACGAACTAAGGTAGCTATAATATGAGGTTATCCCTAAGATATCATTATCATCATCTAGCCTTAATTTATCACGTCCACTGCTGGACATATGCCTTCCTCGAATTCCTTTATTCATTGCGATTTTGTTCTCTTTGTTGCCAATTTCTGGTAATACGCCTGATATTGTCAGCCCAAAGTGTAGGTGGTCTCCTCTACTACGTTTGTCTGTTCTTGGCCTCCAATTTGTAATTTTTCTCGTCCATCGTGAGTCATGCATTTTCGATACGTGGCCTGCCCAGTTCCATTTCCTGCTTTCCATAATATCAGCAATACTCGTCCTTCTTCGCAGATCTTCGTTTCTTATTCGATCCCGCAACGTCACTCCCAGCATAGACCGTTTGATTTGTCTCTGACGAAGAAGAGAGTCTCTGATGAAGAGACCTCTCATATATAATATGAAAGAACCAATAGGTGAAACAAGTACCGGCATACTATCGAATTAGTATCACACTTTAAATATTTGGGAAATTGGCTAAACACTGAAAATACAAGCGACAAGGAAGTTAAGTCTTGGATTATAATGACACGCAGAACATTCAGTAAATGAAAACCCACTCTTACCAACAGAAACCTAACCACTTAAAGGAGATTGAGATTGAGAACATTATAATAAAATAGAGTCGTTTGAGATGTGGTGCCATCGAAGATTGTTAAAAAATTCCTTGACTGATAAAAGTAAAGGCAATGGATGGATTGGTCGTAAAACGCTCTCATTGAGTACATTGTTATGTGAATAACCAACGCTTGAAAACAAGCACGGCTTCGATAGAAGCAAAAAGAATAAGTAAAAACGGAAATAAATCATTTATATCAGTACTAATTTATGCAGTCGACACAATAGGCGAAAAATTACAAGCGCTTTTCGCTTGATGAGAATAGCAGAACTGAAGATTCTACTAATAGTTAAATGACAAGTTACGAGCACCCATTACGAGAAATACATTGAAATAATGTTAAAGATATGGTAAAGCGTAAACAACTTCTAGTTCAATAATCGACATCCAAGCTTAAAGTCCAAATCTCAAAAAATAAAATATGTTTAATAATAATTATAGATTATTTCCAGAAAAGTAGTTAACGTGTTAATGCCACAAGAAAATAGATTCAGACACATGAATATGGGTTTTCTCTTGTTAAGGACAAACTATGTAAGCCTGTCATCAGCAACGGAATAGCTGGGATAACAGAATAAACACTACTACAAAAAAAAAAAAAGAAAAAGAGCAAAATATAAAGTAAAAATTTATTTTATTTTAAAATATTTTAAAAATATTCAATCTTTAATACCTACTGGTATTGAATTAAATATCTGTAATTTACTTAAGACAAATCTAATACGGTAATGATATTTTGCCTATTAATGTTCATATTTATAATGTATATAATAGTGTCCTTAATAATATAGTAATTATTTAAATTTAACTTTAATTTTTTCTTGCAGAGTTTACAAAGTGCGGCGAGGCGAGCAGGAACGAGTTGCGCGAACTGCAAAACCACAACTACGACCCTCTGGAGGCGCAATCAGAACGGGGAGCCTGTCTGTAACGCCTGCGGACTCTACTATAAACTACACAACGTAAGTATAACATAAATCAAGTCGATAGTTCTATGCTCCCATGATTCTTCTTTCGCCCGGTATATGTGTCTTTGTCTTGTCTTGTCCTGGTCTGGTGATATTCTCACACTCTATAAATGTGGGTTCGCGTGTCGTGAGCAGATTGAATATACGAACGCGCTGCAACATTTTTATATATTGTTCTTTACAATATTACAGCTTAGTACAGTTCATTTAACATCATATTGACAAATAGATTGTAAAGTTCGCTGTATTAAGAATTAACTGGTTAATCCCCCACAAAATATAACAAGTCAAAATTTAAGTTAACAGGGTTAATCAAATTTACCTTTTTCTTTGCGTCTTTTTTTATTTGAATAAAAAGTTCCCTGTTTTTTCATAGCTATTTCTTTCTTGTGACAAAAAATATAACATTGGAAATAAGATCTTCAAGAAAAATATTTGAAACTTAGTTGGACAATAACAAGAGTCTCTAAAATGTTTATTTATAGAATGAATAACTATATAACCAGCTTTAATTACTTAATGTATGGCACTCGATGTTGGGGAGTAACTAGAAAGAAGAGCAACGAATGCACTAACGGAAATGAAACTGCTTAGATGGATCAGTGAAGTGGCAAAAACATTAAGATTAAGTATAAATATATTATGGAACACTAGTGGCATCAGTTGACGCCAAAAAGAAAGAGCATGTTATGTTAAGATAATTAGGGTTGGTCATGATAAATACAGATATTTTTAAAGACGTGCATCAACGGGTCGGGATCATTTAAGATACCCGAGTCAGTAATCCGGGTCTTAGTTCATTTGAATGTGTACTGATGGAACTAACATCTGAAAAATATACTTAGTTTTCGACGAACAAATAGATACTGGGATGTTATCATTCATACGCTTAATGTCTCTAAGGGATATACCCAAAATATAAACTTCTGGAAACATGAATTTTTAAGCTGGTAATAATAAATGTTTCTAAATAGATTTAAATGAATTTTTACGGAAATATATAGATTATTTGTAATTTGTAATCGTTTTTCGGACCAATTCTACTTTATATTTCACTTTCTTCTCAGGGTTGTTAGTGTTGTGTGTGTGTGTGTGTGTGTGTGTGTGTGTGTGTGTGTGTGTGTGTGTGTGTGTGTGTGTGTGTGTGTGTGTGTGTGTGTGTGTGTGTGTGTGTGTGTGTGTGTGTGTGTGTGTGTGTTTTGTTTTATGGCACTGGAACTAAGCCAATTAGCCAGAACAAATGTGTGAAAGTGTTGTTAGTGTTATTTACAACGATTATCTGATCATTGACCTTCAAAATAAAAATATCATTTATTTACATTTTTGATATACTCTTTATAAAATATCTTTTTATATCTAGATCTACATCCGGATATTTTTTATTTAAGCAAGTTCAAGTTTTGTAGGCTTTATAATGCTTTTTCTGTTATTAAAAATCTATTTAAGAAGATCTCGTCTTATTTTTAGCATATTAATTCTCATCATTTCCCACAACATTTGAAAATTTTGTACCAAGTGACTCTTTTTCTTTTGTTAGCTTGTCCAAATTATTTTATAATCGTAAAATAAAGCACTGTACTAAACTCTTATAATAAAGTGTAATTTTATTTTTACAAAAAATATAATCATCTAATAAAACAAATTTCAGACATCATTACATTAATATGACTATATAATTAAAACTCAATAATATTAAAGCAGGTAACAACCGCATACGCCACCAAAAGAATCAAGATAACAAAAGACCAATGAAAGATGTTTGTCTGAACAATCATAATCTACGGGCGTAAAAGTATCAACATCTTCGATCTAAAGACAATCTAGTTAAAAGGTAATCTGTTGATTACCCCAAATCCTGATATCTATCACACGCACATATCTGCTGACGCTTTATTCTCCATGTCTTGCTCTTTCTTTTACACCGATTTGATCTTATCGAAACGAGTTGGAAGTGGCGCTATATGATATAACTAATGGTATGGAACGTTCACTCTAGATCGCTATTCAACCTAACCCAAATTATTAAGAACCTATAGCTTAAAATAGATAAAATTATTTTACTCTTTTTAGATCTTGATAAGGCACTACTAGATACTGCTACTAATACTACTATTACATTAGAACTACTAGAATATTCGCGTATTAATTAAAATTAATATCGCATAATAAGATAAAGATAGAACAGTATGAGAATTTATCTTCAGGTACACAAAAATCCTTATAGGTACTGTGAAAATATAAGGAGATACAGTAGAGTTAAAACGGGATGGATAAAATGCAAGGAGGTGAATGGTGACAGAAAGATTCCAATGAAACTGAAAAGAAAATTCTTTAAAATAGAATATCATCTTTGATCTATGGATCTATGGGCTAAATGTTAGTCAGTTAAATAGTAATAAAATTAAATGAAAAGAATGTGATGAAATTGTGACAAAAAAGAATACAATTAGGAATGTGTATAATCAAAGAAGCCTAGAGCCCATGATGGCACCAATTTATGCTATCTCTAGATATCCGTTGATGTTCAACGTCGAAATGATATTCTATTCTTTACCAACACTGTGTATATATGTTATAAGTATTTCCTTAAATACTGAGGTTCACATATTCGGGTAGCCCAACTAAGGTGTTAATGACTCTTTTCTTTTGTCTATGGTGATAATTTGAGTTGTAGTTGAATAACCATCCGCGAACGTTGATTTTCGGTATAATCTGATTTTAAATTTTCGTTTCAGTTTCTGTTCCTAGAAATATGAACAAGATAATAGAAATTTAAGAAATTTTGCAGTTTTACTTGACTCCTAACTACAAAAAGACTATTTACCTAGCTAAACCAATAAAGCGACTTTCTATCTTCTATCTTTTTATCTATCTAATTTTATGACTTGTTCGAAATTTTATATAAAAATTTGCAATAACTTGGCTCAAAGGACTTCCCATCCTATCAGTCTGATTTTAAAATCTTCCGTCCCATTTCAATTATGTTGTGGTAAAGTAGTGATAAAAAAGATTTATGATTTCTTATCAGAACTTCTTATACTGCTTTTTAATGCACACCAATACTTTATCAACTGAATCCACAGTAAACAATAAAACTATGTCAAAATAGACAATCGTTCCTAAAGACATTTTCCTTGTGAATTTTGAGAAACCTTTCAGTCGCGCTGGTAGTGCTCCTATCTTATTAAAATTGTTTTTCAACAGAAATATTCTGATGAAATAAAGTTGACTTTTTTTATAAAAGTTCTATGTCAGTTTCTTACAGGTGTTAGTTTCTAACAGCATTTTAAATTTTATTGTCATAATTCACAGTTCTGCCATTGGCATTTTTTTACCAGCAGGTATAGGTCGTCATAATCATTTTTTTGTTTCTGATAACACATCAAGAAACAAAATTCTAGACCAAGTCCTACAAACCCCAAAAATAGTGTATTATTACAAAACATCATCATGATCATTGACACTAGAGCCCTTTAATGACCCAGTCTTTTTTAGTCTTTTTAGAACATACCCCCATTCCGTCCTATCTCAAGCAACTCTCCATCCTTTAACTTTGATGGATTTTACGTATCTTCCAAGCTGTTCAGGTACTCTTCAGTAAAATACTTTTCTCAGCGTCGTATCGTCCTTCCCTTTGATTACATGCCCAATCCGTCTAAGGAGTGCATCTTTAATTAATTTCGCAACGTCAGCTTCTCCAAAGCTTCTAAATAACTTGTAAGATATAACGCTAAGTTGTAGTGTTATGCCACAAACCCTGCTCTGTTAGTCCTCCGCATATTGTTCTTCTTTAGAAGACGTTCGACTAAGGTGTGCTTCCAGTCATGACTAACGGCACTGAAATACTTTTCTTAACCCAGACTACAGTACCAGAGTAGCCCAAAGACGAATAGAACGCTCGCTACTTGGATCGACTCTCAGAGACAGAGTTAGCAACAAAGAAATATGAAGACGGACAGGCGTCACAGATGTCGTAGAGCATATAGCATTGCTAAAGTGGAACTGAGCGAGCCATGTGGCTAGAATGAATGAAGGGCGGTAGACACAAAAAATTACAGTATGAAGACCACGAGTTGACAGAAGAAGCAGAGGTAGACCACCAATACGAGGGCAGACGACGTCAAAAGAATCGCTAGGGATTTACTGCAGGAAGCTCAAGACCGACAGAACTGGAAGAAATTAGGGGAGGCTTATCCTCCCCTAATTTCTTCCAGTTCTGAAACACAAGCCGCTTTTGGTTATTCTGTGTTAGTGACCACGTTTCTGCTCTGTATGTTAAAAACTGGCCTTATTAGTGTTTTGTACACTGTTAGTTAAATTGCGTTTTTGAGCTTTTATTTTTAGTCCAATTTTCACTGCAGACGCTCTTAACGACCGAAAAGTGTCAATATCGTCTGCATATCCAGCCACTTGTACAGATTTGTTAAATATTGTACCACTCGTATTGATCTGGGACTCACGAATAACCTTTTTCAGGTTCACGAATGTATGGTGGGAGTCGATGTCATATTCTAAGGTTTTTCCCAGAATCTGTCTCGGTGGGAAAATTTGATCAGTTGTTGATTTGTTAGGTCGAAAATCATACTGATATCCCCCTAATATTTGTTCGCCGGAGATGAGCATTCTGATGTATAGTACATTTGATAGTATTTTGTGTGCCATGTTGTGGAAGGTAGTCCCCTTCTTGTAAAGTGGCATAGTGTTCTTAATTTTCTTTTCGCGGGTTTCCATTCTATGGCAGATTTCATTTATTATGCATATGAATTATCAGTGTGTCACCGCCTTTTTTTTAAAGAGTTCGGCAGGAAAATTGTCCCAGGGCTCTGTTATTTTTTAATTTTGAAATGGAGTCTCTTATATCTTGCTCGGTGGAAAACGCCTCTTGAACATTTTCAACTGTTCTCAGTATCGGTACGTCTCCATTATTATTATTTAACAGGTCTTCAAAAGATCTAGACCACCTTAAAAAATACCAGTACTCCGGAAATCATACAATCCATAACAAGGAAAATGATAAAATGAACCTAATTTTACTTTCTTTAAATGCCCATCGATGCTTATTCAAGAAGCAAGGAACGATTCCGTACGTACTGTCCCATCTCGTTTATCGAAGCTTTAGAAACTGACCCGTTCTGTTCATATTATTACGTGGCGCGTTCTATTCCCGTAACAAATTGTTATTGTAGTTGGGTAACGACGTTGTTTAAAGTAGGCGTGGAGACCGGTATATATGATATACTGGCTGAAGTCCTGCTCCGGGCAGTCGACATACTCGCTAGCCGGTGGAACATGTCATTATGATCCACAATCGCACTACTATTGCTCCGCGGAATGGAATGCTCTTCTTATTCTTCTTTACTGGACGTTTATCGAGTAAGAGTAATAACTGCACTTTATGCTGTTTTTTTCGTTTTTCTACAAAGTATTGTGATGGACGTATCTAAAAGCTGATCGTAGTTCATGGGTGTATAAACTGAATGGCAGTTATCAATTACATTGTATGGATTTATGTGCGTGGAGGTTTATGGCTGATACATTTAATTTAAAATACATTAAGAATAGTAAATTCAATATTCTAGGTCAAGTAATTAACTCAAGTGGTGATACAACATTGCAGTAAAAGGTTCTAGAGAGCATAATAATTTTAAACGGAATATATTGCAATACAGCTCGGTTTTACTACCGATATCATGACATTTTGTTGGTTAACTCGTTTTTAACTATTATCTTCAAATAGTTGGTTTAGACGAAAATAAAATTATACTCCTTATTAATTGGCATATTCATTGGCTGTTCTTTTTAGTTGTTTACTTTGACCATTTAACCAATTAATTATTTGAGACCCAATTACTTTTTTCATCGTGCTACTATTCATTGCTCGATATGAACCTTGGACAACTATGTTGACTCATGCTAAACTTGAACACTCTGGCTTTCACAGCTATACAATTTCTATTTGCTCTTCTCTTTATTGACTGATAATCTTCTTACAATAATATATTATTATTGGGATGAGTAGTTAATTTTTAATTAGGATCCTAATGATGCTCTACCTAGTTGTCTTCTTCTGGTTCCGTTCTAGATAATGTTTAAATATTTATCGTCTTCTGAAATATTCCTCATACACTGATCCTATATTAATTTAGTAGCTCACCTCAAAAATATACAGTAATTACTTCTATTGTTTTTAATTTTAATAACCAGAGTAACACGGTCGTATGAGGTTGTTTTTGTTCGCATAAACATAAAATTTGTTAAGCATGACCTTTTAACAGAATTAGTTCTTTGTCGAATTGCGAATTTCAAGACCGACCTCCAAACATAACTGTTTTGGGTACATTCAAACGAAATTAATTTTTTACATAAACATGCAAAACAGTTGAAGGTGGTCGACACTAAGTTATGTTTCTAAACTTTTTTATTATTATATTGTTATTGTTTGTACAGATTGCAGTAATGTCATTAATTACTGCAAACCTATTAAACAGATTAGTTTAACTATAACAATATATATATATATATATATATATATATATATATATATATATATATATATATATATATATATATGTACTATATATATATATATATATATATATATATATATATATATATATATGTACTAAAAATACCGATTTGTCGGGAACACTATATTCCTCTCTTTTTTCAAGATAATTTGCCAATTTCCAGTAAGTCGGCGATCTAATTTACAGAACATTTTATTTTAGTTTTTCCTTTTTTCCTACACTCCCTGAAATAACACACTTCTAGTATACTTGTTAAGATTTCTCGGTAATTATATTGTGATATGTTCAGATTTTAAAAACTTACTGTATATTCTTTTTCGTAGTCTACACATTGACTACTGGATATTGGTGATAA
This sequence comes from Diabrotica undecimpunctata, assembly GCF_040954645.1. Classification (NCBI taxonomy): domain Eukaryota; kingdom Metazoa; phylum Arthropoda; class Insecta; order Coleoptera; family Chrysomelidae; genus Diabrotica; species Diabrotica undecimpunctata. The sequence continues at coordinate 69,270,734 of NC_092804.1, read as the reverse complement.
CATGATCGAATAGTATAAGTCAACATTTCTCATAATATGTTTAAGACTCCTCATTTTTGGTATTTAGTTATTGTAATTATCACCTGTACCTCCTTATCCATAGGGCAAAGAATATTTTCGTTGGTAATTTTATATACTCACGGAACTCTAAGTATGCCTTAGAGTTCCGTGAGTATATGTAAATGCAAACAGTGTACGAAATTATGACAAGCCATAATTTCGTACACTGTTTGCATTTCGTAATTTTGGTAGATCCACATTAACCAAACAAGCTTGTAAGCTTAGGTACCAAGTATTAGTTTTAATGTGATTTTAATCAGAATCTTAAGTAGGTACTTATTTATGTATTTATTGTATCGTATACATATTGAGTACATATGTACATAATTAACACAAACATAAATAACACAATCACTTACTTTGAAAGTAGGTACAAAATTTGGAAGAAGCTAAATTTATGAGAGTTCATGGGAATCAGTGCAAGAAATAACATACGATTTACTATCAATAACTAGCAGATTGAAAGTGTGGACAATTTTACATATCTTAGAAGTCTTATAATTGAAAGGGGAGGCATGAAAGGTGATATTCGTATGAAAAAGGTTAACAAGCATTCAGCATGCTCAGCCCCATTTTGAGGTCTAGCCAGTATACCACAAAGACAAAGATCAGAATATTCAAGTCGAGCGTCAAGTTTGTTCTATTCTCCGGATGTGAAACCTGAAAAAAAAAACAAATATGCTTATAGACAAACTGCAGGTATTTGTTAACAAATATCTACGAAGAATTTTTCGTATTTTTTTGCCTAACACTATCACAATGAAGATCTGCTACACCTGACCAAACATAATGGGATAGACAATGAAATAAATTCCAGAAAGTGGAGTTAAATCGGCCACACACTTCGTGAAAATTAGTTCTGTATCACAAAGTGTGCTCTAAAGTGAAATCCTTAAGTAAAAACTCCAAAAATTGGGGTTCAACCGACCACACACTTCGTAAAAATTACTTCTGTATCACAAAGTGTGCTATCGAATAAAATCCTTAAAGAAAAAAACAAAATAGGACTACATGGCGCGTTTTCACCGATATATGTATATATACACATATATGTATATATATATATATATATATATATATATATATATATATATATATATATATATATATATATATATATATATATATATATATATAGTCGTCGATAAAGAGTGGGGTCTACGTGGCTTTAGAACACCCCTATTGTATTTAGTCTATGAATATTATTTTTTTATAGTTTTAAAATTGTCCCTACTTCAGCAAACGAACATCACTGCTATAAATCATTATTTTGTGTAATTATTTTAAATTACGCAGAATGCTTGATTTTAATGATTAATTTATACAACAATAAATTTCCGGGGCTATCTCACAACAAGAAAGGTGTTTACTACTGTGTGTGTGTTTTGTACGGGCCTAAGGAAGGAAACCAAAGCAAAATCGCGTTACAGACCTCAGTTACGAAGCCCTTTTTTTAAACTCAAGAAAGCTTGTGAAATATTGAGGGGTCATTCTCATAATAATTATCATAAAACAGCTCAATTAAAATGTAGTAACTTGAAAAAAGTATCTGAAGATAATGCAGAAAACCTTATGGTTCAAATGAATAATGAAGTTGCACAAACAGTGTTGCACAAATAGAATTATATTTGCTTCGATTGTCACAATTATTTTGCGCAGTCGACAAAACATCCTTTAAGAGGGCACCGAGATAATGGTGCTATTGATTTGGAAATGGAATCGTCCGAATCAATCAATAATTAAACCGAAATTAACTTCTTAAATACTAGAAGGGGAACTACTTTAATATTGAGTTGATGCAGGTGATCAGATTCTGTAAAGCCATCTTAAAAATGTTTCGAGGAGTTCATCACTTACAAGTAAATCAAAGCTAAATGACCTTATAGACTGCTGTGGCATTGTTATTGAGAAAAAACTGTTAAAGAAGTTAAATGAAGCAAATATTTTTCTATTTTGGTAGATGAAACAGCAACTTGTGATTTCCAAGTTTTATAATGCATTTAATTATGATAATGAATCAGTGCACACGACAATTTTGTTCCACTGATTATCACAACACCAATGAAGAGCTTTATATATAACACATGCTTCAGCGGAAAAGATTTATTTTTGGTATAAAGTAAACAGTTGTACATATTACTAATTTTGACTCTGTGTAGTCTGAATAGTTACTTAAGACCTCCTTGATAGTACTTATTCTGACAAACTTCAATAAAATAAAGAAGTTAATTTTATTTATTTTTCTAGCGTTGATCGTTATACAGTAATCTTCATATAAGGAAGGTAACGTATATGCCTGTCCTTGTAAGATATAAAAAGTAAATTAAATTAATGATGAAATGGTCCATAAAGCGATATGTTCCCCTGAGTATGAATACCACCGATATCTCAGCGTCTCGATATTCTTCATCGTAAAAATAAAACCTTTAAGAGACAACCACACTTCTAAGGAATTCGAGACACTTGTTACTACTGTCATCCATTTAATTAAGGTCTCGGGATTCCAGCAATGTGTACACACACCTCCAGACGCATTCCCAGCCACTATAGTCGGCAAATAGTCCAATTAGGCCCTACACAAAATGCCTCTTATTGTGTCATGAGACCACTAATAACATATTCTGTGTATTAAACTTGCGGTCACTGGACTTTTAGCCATCCTTCACAAGAACCGCGCTTTTCTTTTTTCTCTATTGTTGCCGCGCGACTCGCGTCACGTACTATACCGGCCTTTGCCGGTCTGTTTGTATAAAATCATCTGAATGACGGGATAATAAAGTGGCGATTTATTAAGGGTTCTTCATGGCTTCTCGGTTCGACGAATACGACTGGACAAAGCATTACTTTATGATTTTTAAATTAGTCAAATATTGCAATATTGAAAAATACGCTTGGCCTCATAGTTCGGTAATGTTAAAGATAACGGTAAAAAATTGCCTTTGGGTAGTTTGTTTTTAATTTGTAGTAAATATAGATATAGACTACTAAATATAGACTATGGCCCAACACCGAAAGGTACAAATGGGTCTACTGATTAAGTAAAGTAAAAAAGAAATATTGACTAATGGCTCATTAAGTTCGATAAAAGTAATAAACAAAGACACAAATTTTGACCATAGTTATTGTTATTATTTACGATTATTTCAGAAATAAATGTAAAACATATCAAACTCAAGTATAGTCATGAAGTAGCAACGAGCGAGGCAGTTTATTTTGACGTTGATAATATTATTAACGAACTTTACTTAGTCTGCTTCTTCCATTTTTAAAATCGGTCAATACGGAACTTTTTTCATTCTGCCTATGCGATAGTTCAAGTCATATTTCCCATTTTATATCCATCATTTTGATAGTTTGTTTATATTGTTTTAAATATGTTTACAATTGTACAACCCTTTTCCAAAGACCAATCACATACCATCATTGTTGTTCTGGCAGCTAATTCCAAGTTGAAGTTAATTTTATGTATCAAAACTATCCTCTAATAAAGCCGTCTTAGAAATGCACCTCAAAAATACTGACAATTACAGTTGAAAGTCTTCTAAAGTCTAGATCCCTTTTAAAATGCATATTATCTGTCTGAATAGTTCTTCTTCTTGGGGGTTATCGATAATAATGATTAGTTAAACTCTGTCCTGCTAATAAAAAATATGTGTAGTTATAATTATAATTTATTACTAACAAATAATAGTAGTAAACATAAAACTACAAGAAAATAGTATCAGAATCATATTAGTTTGACGTTTTGTTGCTAATAATAAGGTTCTATTGGCTTCCTTTGCACAGCCTGTTTTCACGAAATATTCTATTATACCTAGTTATCTATGTCAGCTCATCTATATATTTTAATTTATAATGTAGTATTATCGTTCCAGTAAACAATAAAAAATATTAATGGTTGTTGATTGCCCCTCACCCACTTTTTAGAACCTAAATACCATCAACCAGCATTACTTTCATTTACTTTATCACTTTTAAAATCTTGCAGATCTGTAAAAATCTTTCTCAAGTAGTACGTTTAAAAATAATTTATCGGATCGAAATCTAGAACCATCGAGTAATTTTAATTCCGAGTTAATTAGGGCTACCTTCACCAGGTCTCGCTGCTGCCTGCTTGGATTTCTTTGGAATTGTCAATCTCGACCTGCGTCCAGCGCTTAGTTGGTCACGATTTGGTCACGACAAATGCAGAGCCGAATCAACAAGTTTTAGGCGCTTGTTATCTTTTTATATCATCTTTCGTTTTAAGTTATAAATTATTAATATTTACAATTCTATTACTAGAATTGATTACAATACCGTTACACATTCTTCTATTACTTGTCATTGTTTTTCGGATCTTCACCTACTATCCTTACTTTATTCTATCCTTCTATCCAATTCTATTTATCTTATGCTTATTCTCCTTTTTTCCTTCTACTGCTCCGTGAAACTACATAGTTCGGTAATTTTGTTTTGCGTGGTACGTAAACAGATTATAATGTTTCTCCATTGTACCATTTTTTATATCTCATAGGATATTAGATAATATTTCCGTCGCTCATTTTACTGGTAGTCTGATAATGATAGTTATTATAAAAACTTAGTGTCTTGGTTTTGCAGTTTTATTACACTATGCTACATTCACTTTATTTCCAGTGTTAAATTCAGTTTCCACTATTTTACAAAGTAAAAGGGAAAAATCCCAGTGGTTGGCTGGATACCATAGTTTAAAACAACTTTCAGTTGTTAAACTAACTATTTTAATAAAATTGTTAAAATTTATCCAAAACGATTACAATTTTTCAAAACGTTTTTGGTCCAGTCGGACCAACATCAGTGAAACATTGTAAGAGTAGTTAAAATTAGCTACGAAAATAAGTGTAAAAACCTTTGAATTACATGACAATCATGGTTAAATGTAATAAACTGATGATACGTGGTCGATGTTATAGGATGTTACCTAAAAGTAACATACATCTTCCCTGCTCGAAAGGGGGACGACTTTGTTCACCTGTTAGTGCTAACCAACGTGCACTATTTTGTTAAGTACTATTTTATTCCATTTTATTTTTATTCACGCTTAATATTCTGTATTTTTTGTGTGTGTATGTATTATGTTTTAGTTCTGTAAGTAATTTGCAACTACTTTTTTGAATTTCACCAAAAATACCAGATGAACTGTAAAAATTATGAAATTCATATTATCGCCTGAAACAGTTTACCTTATCTTTGTGCTTCTTAATATTAGCTGTATAATTCTTGCCAGATTTACTTAGATGTCTAAATACATACGTTTACTTTTAAATTTGAAATCAATTCAGAATTTATCAATCAATAAATCAATCGATCAATTAAACAATGCCTAAAAAGAGGAAGAACAATGTTTCTTAAGAACTTAAAGACAGTAGTATGCACCAACAATTGAATCTATTTTCTGGACAACAATTAATAAGGTGCCGTGTCCTATCGAAGTTAATTGTAGCTTTGGAAACTGCTGCACGAAATATTTCTGTGGATGAGCGGTCAAATCATCTCCTCAGATCTTTCAGTGACAACTCCACGATTACTTGCTTCTTCCTACTGATCTTTTGCCCTGTATTTTACCTTAAAATGTAATTTGAAGTAATTCATATCTTTCACCTCACATTCATATCTTTCACCTTTCATATCACATGACCCACGTATTTCCTTCTTTTTTTCATGCTTAGTAGGTCTTTCTGATGCGCCAAAGTACTTCATCGTTTATAATTTTTTGTACCCATGGAATTCTTAACATCCATCTGAATATATATATATATATAACTTAAAGGCATCTATTATTTTTTCTCTGTTTTAGAGTCTATTGCTCAACTTTCATAGCCATACAGCAAGACAAAGAAAAAGGAATATCTGATCATTCTGATTGTGAGCCCTAGACTAAGGTCTGATCTTGTAATAAATGTTTTCATGTTCATGAGCACTCTCCTGGCTCTTTTTTGAGTTTCATTTGAGTTAAATGTACGTTTATTGGTATCTTTGAAAATCCTAGAATTTTAGTTTTGAAACCATTTAGATTTAAACCGAATATTTTGATATGACAAACTACCGCATTTATTATATTTTGTGGTTCCTGTGCGTTGCTTCCTATTAGAACGGTATCATCAGCGTACCTGATATTGTCTATGCTGGTTCCATTATTCTTGATTCTACCTTGGACCTCGTCTAATGCATCTCGTAATATAGACTCCGAATATTGATTTAATAATAACGGAGACAAGACGCAACCATGTTGCACTTCTCGTCTGTTTTTTTTTTTAATAGTGTGTGTTTTATTTCAATCATTGCCGTTTAGTACAAATATAGTTCTGAGATACTTTGCAAGTCTTGTCCGTTAATTCTAGTTGTTCTCATAATTTCGATTATCTTTTGATGGTTGACGCAATCGAATGGATATCTATACTCAATCAAACGTACATATACATCTACATTCATGTCTTTGCATCGTTGCATTCAAAGCAAAAATATCTTCTTGTGTTCCCAAACCGTCTCAAAACCCAAAATGAGGATCACTCATCGGAAACTCATACTTCTTGTAAAGTCGTGTATGAATGATTCTGGGAAAAGTTTTAAGGATGTAAGAAATCATGCTTAATATTCGATAATAATCGAATTGTAAGGAATTCACTTTTTTTAAATCACGAAACGAAATCCGAAGATTTCTAATTGTCGAAAATAAATTCAGATTTCTGCTTTAATATGTGCCTTCTAAAAATTGCAAGGCAAAACAGACGTTGATAAAGATGTAATTAGAGACATGGGGAATCTAAAATTGCATTCCACAACATATTACCTCGACTAAGCAAAAATCCTTAGCGAATTGGTTTCTAGTACTCATAAAGAGTATACCGAATATATTCGGTATACTTCTCTTAGAGCATAACTACCCGATGTGTCAAATTTGCACAAACATTTTGACATTTGTCAAAAAGTGTACAAAAATTATTTGTTCGAATAGTTTGTTTCGATCTTCTTTATATTCTTCTTGTATATTTTTACTCTATCTCGTTTTCAAGTATGTAGCAGTATTAGGAACCTAAAATAATTTGTATGTTTAAAACGCTTAAGTATCTCTTGTATCTAAACAAATTTCTTTCTAAAAGTTCGTCCCTGAACATATCACACTTAGCTACTACCTACTTGAATTGTTCATTTCTTTTTTTCTGCTGACCTGTTCAGTTTGAATCTTGTATTTTGCCGGTAAGGAATGCCCTCATTAATCTAATTAAGTTGTCATATTCATGAGTCCGATTCTCTGCGGTTTTATTCTAAATAATTCTTCTTAGTTGACAGAAACTTAACTACAACTTGAAGGATATGATGGATCATTCTCGAAAGAAGAAGAATTATTAAATGTTAATGTGATCTAACCGAGGAATTGTAATTTAAATGGTTGAATATTTGTTGGAATGTTTGATCAGAGGTGAATTTAAAAACAAAACTAAACAAGTTTATATTCTCTTTTTCCTACAATTGTTTCTGTACGTCATGAGAATAATTCCAAATGTTTACTTAATCTGATGATTTAAAATCATTACAACTATTTACAAATTGTCATATTTGTATAAATTTTACTGAAAACTTAATGGTACTCATCTTGATGAATACAATTTTACAGTATTCTGAATGCAAGTGTAATAATCTATTTTTAAATTAGATTGACCAGGTGTTGGAGGCATTCCTTATTCCGTGTACCTATAAGATAAATTTGATATAAGATTTCAATTATTTTAAAATCGTTACAAAAACCATTTCTTGCCTGTCAAACTAAAAGTGGCAAAAAATGAAACTTCTCGGCTAATCCTGGAATTACGGAGAAAATCCGGTCATAAAATAAACGCAATGACCGAGAACAACTAACAGTCACCCCTGGAGGCGATTAGAGTTTTACTGGAAAAGGCGATAGCCGGAAAATTTCGATCTTGTCTCCGGACAAAAGCATCGTCAGCAGCTTTATTCCATCCATCTAGATAAGTTAATGGATAAGATATAATGATTATCTTATGGTGATTAGGCAGTTCGAAGGAAGTTTATGTTTATCGTGATTTTATCAAGCCAAAGATTTTCAAATGATGATCGTTATAAACGTACGCCACTATTTAGATGATCTTGTTAACAAAATCGATTTAAACACAAACCGAATAAAGCTAGTTCATAACAAGTAGTTGCAAAAGCAAAATCTGAATAAATCACGGGCAACAATATTAACTTTAATAAAAGTTTTCTGATCGAAATAAACAGTTCGCCTAACAAAGTACATAAAGATTCTTAACAAATGTTATCACCTAAATTGAAGTATGACCTTATTGTGAGTGTCATAAATATGTCATCAATTTTTTTATATATTTTGCAGTTTTTACTGCCCTAATTCCTAGGCAGGCGGACCAACTGCCCATAAATTTTATTGTTTTTAATTTTTATTTTATTTGATATGTTATATCCAAGGATATTACAGTTTTCACTGCCTTCTCTTACTTAACGTTTTTCGGTTAATCTTTCGGTTAAGTCTTTAAGAAACAAGTTGAGAAAAATCACTGTTTTGACGATGTTTCGGCAAGGTCACTCTTGCCATTGTCAAATCAGTTAGTAAAGCTTCTTGCTGTGCATGAGGTATATATATATATATATATATATATATATATATATATATATATATATATATATAACGAATTTTCTACAATAGCCGCTATGTTGTTTCTGCCTTATAGGCTCCTTGCTATCATTGCTTCATCGATATCGTTACGCCAACTTCTTCGATAGCGTCCTTTCTTTATTTTCTCAGGGCAGATCCAGTATAATATTCTTAGGAGCCATTTGCCTTCCGGCATCCTCGTATCTACTCGTTTCTTACTTTTTCTAGTTTTGATTTACAAATCTTCGTCTTAAATAGTCGATATCTGTCGTCATAAGTTTGTGTTTATTAGCTTTGGTAACATTCCAAATCTCCGAACTGTATACTGTCACACTTTGTACAGTACTTCTCTAGATATGTTTTTTTGTTTCTTTTTTGAGATTGACTTGCCAGAAAAAATGAGTAAGTGTAATTTCTCTACCCTTATTTATTCTCGCGCTGATCTCAACTTCACTACTCTCTTTCTTATTGAACATTACCTCCAAATAATGGCAGGTTTTAACATCCTTAATTTTTAATACTTCAAATTTTCCACAAATAATTAGATTTACAGAGAGAAGCTTAATGCGCATTTAGCAAGCATGCCTTTTATTTGTTAAATCATATTGCTGTATTTACCTGCTACCTACCACTATCCATTAGATGAGATCCACGTTGATTGAAACATGTCATTGTATGGTTGAAGCACGAACTTGTAGATAGAAAATAGCTTGGGTGTCTTTATTATATTGACCAGTTGTGTTGTTTGGTTCAGGCGTCTAAGGATCTCTTCATTTCTAACTCTGTCGACCCAGCTTATTTTTAGTAGTCGTCTGTATACCCACAGCTCAAAGGCTTTCAAGCTTTTAAACATCGCCTCACTTAGAGTCAACGCTTCCACTCGATACTACGCACTTAAATTTAGCAGTATTTCATTGCGAAGGTCAATACTAGGATCGTAGCTGCAAAGTAGGTTCCTCATTTTTTCATTTTTACAAAAGTGGTTCAGGCTTGTTTTATTTGGCTTTTAATTTCTACGGTTGGATCTCAGCTGTCATTGATATTACTGCCCAGATACACGAGTTTCTCTACTCTGTCCAGTACGGCATCTTTGACTTCCTGTCATACGGCATCATCCTGTATATATATAGTTTTATTTGCTAGCTATCATATATTTAGTTTTCTTAACGTTGAGGTTTAATCCATAATAATCAGAGGTTTGCTTTATTTTGTTTATTAGATTTTGAAGGTTTTCTTCGCAACTAGCCAGTACTAAGGTATCGTCTGCATTCTAATATTGTTTACGGTTACACCATTCACAATAATACCTTTCTGTTATCTCTATTATGAGTACCTACCTTAAAAATTTCTTCTCAATACAAGTTAACGAGTAAAGATGATAGTCTGCAGCCTTGACTCATTTCTATTTGTATTTTTATTTTATCCGACAGTTCTTGTTTAACTTTTATTCTTGCCACTTGATGCCAGTATAGATTTGTAATTATTCGTAAATCTTAATCGTCCAATGTAGGTGTTTTCAATATTTTTAGCATTTTTCTATGTCAGACCTTGTCAAAAACTTTTTCAAAACCGATTGCACAGATGTATACATTTTGATGTATATCTCTGCATCTTTGCATCAGAACTTCCTACCCAAACTACTCCTAAATCCGAATTGGGTATCGCTAATTATCTCTTCTAATATCGTGTATATTCTGCTATGTATTACTCGCAAGAAGATCTTCAAAGCGTGACTCATCAGACTCATTGTCCGATAATAATTATTGCATGTATTTTCACGATGTTTCTTTGGTATTATGACAAATGTTAACTCAAGCCAATCAGTTGTTTGTATCATAAATTTTGTTAAAGGGACAACAGAGTACTTTAATTTAATTGTCTTCCAAAAACTTTAGTATTTCAGGTTACTTCATTGGGGCCGAGTGCTTTTACATTTTTTGTGGGTTGAATTGCTCATGTAACCTTACCTACTGATATAGATGGACCTATTATAGCAATCGGTGCATAGTAATCGGTGTACTCTTTCATCTTAAAATAATTCAAGATGTAGTTTTTTCCACTCTTTTAACTAACTGTTTATTGATATCTAATATTTCGTTTTTGTTTTCGAAACATTATGATAGTTGTTTGCGTATGTTTGCGTATGTTGCGTATGTTGTATGCCAAGCAGCTGGCACCTAAGTGCCCACTTCGCAGTGATAAACATTTCATAATGTGGCCTACAACAGATTAATTTATAAAATATTTATATTGGAAAATATTAAATTTATGCAATACTGTATCGTTAACCTTAAAAAAAACATTAGGTATTTTGTATTTTATTCATTTATTTTGTCACGAAAATGGTATTAACCATCTCGAATAAGTACGTCGAAGTAACATTCTCCAAAGTTTCTAATTAAATTAGTAAAGCTTTACGTTTTAACTCTGCTGTACACATACATTCGAGTGAGAATGCATTTATATACAGAAGCACCAGACACGAAAATTCATTTAATCAGAATCTACGATCTAAACTAAATTACCAGCGAACGCAGAGACAAGACGCTTGTGTCCTCGTCATAGTGTGGGTTCAGACTGTCAAGACTTACAAATTACGAAAGTATTTTGAGAAGGCACATTATATTAATTATAAGCTCACGTATTAAAGAGCTCGTGTTTCAATTAATATGCTGCAATAATTTGGGTCTTAAGATTTATTAAGTTGCGCCAGAGATAAGGTAGTTATTTATGAAGCTGTATAAGGGTGTTTTGACACTAACAAGAGACAGCTAACATGGTTAACATAGGTTTAATTATACTGAAAGATTTTCATAGTGTGTTAAACTATTTGCTAAACTGAAAAAAGTAAAATGTTGGACCAATCATTATTTTATAATCATTTACTCTTTAGAGTTTGCCATTAGTAATAAGCAAAAACCAAACTTGACCTATTTTACCCTGACATTATACACTCTTGGGTTTGATTTATTAGATCGTTTTCCGGTTTTTGATATTATCAGCAACATTATATATTATCTTATTAAATTCTCCTTTACGTTTGGCATTCTCGTATGTAACTTTTTTAAAAGAACAATACCAAAAGTATTTACTGGTTTACTAACATACGTAACAATTTTAAGCACAAGCAAAAATTAACAGCCACGGAAAGGTCTTTGCCCAGTATCTCACTCGTTGAAGATATTCTTAATTTATATTTATTGATGATCAAAGTATACCTGTGAATTAATTGTATTCTTATAAGATGCCTCGTCAAAAGTAGAATGGTAGGTTGCAAATTGTATATTTCCAATGAGTAGCTTGACCCCTGAAATCTTTCTACAGTGCGACCTTAAAGATCTTTTGTATGAACCCTACTTTTCTGCTCTCTGATACACTATATCTTTCCTAACTACGTTGTTTACTTGATCAGAGTCTACAAAAACTTTTTCCAGATATTTATGTCATTGTCAAACAAGTTGCATTATCAAAGAATCTGTATGCTGTGTCTACTTTGTTCATTTTAAAGAGATGATATCTGAAAGCAATATCCAATGGAAACAACTGTGATTACTTCTAGTTCAGTTTTCTCAAGAAGCTTTTAATAACCTTTTTGTTTATCTTAATGCTGAAATTTTTTTCCAGTAGACTGCACTAAGTATTTTTTTTGTATTTTTGGACATTTTCTACGATGAAGCTATTCATGATATTCCGCAGAATGTTTCTGGTCGAATAAAAAAAGTACTAGCCTATTTTGTAGCGAGACTACCAGAAATCGCATTAGCAATTATTTCATTATGTCTTGGTACCCATAACAAAGTTACTTTGTTGATCTTCGCCAGTTACTTAAGGGACTGTTTGTAGTACCAAATTATTAGGCATGGACAAATTGTTGACTTCAAAGTCTTTAGCCTTTTTTTTCGAGGCAATCTTAAGTACCAAAACTATTGTTAGTGATAACCAGTAACTCTTATTGCTATACCCACTTATGTTTTTGAGCCGTTATTATAAAAGGTACAGGTACCTTTTGTGGTTTGAGCAATTTTATTTATTTTTGACTTAATCATTTATGATGATATTTCGTGAGCGTTTGAAAACCTGCTGTACAGTCAGTCTCCCTCTCTTCTCAAGTTCTCAACCTTCACCCATCTACTTTTCCAATAGACTTTTTTTCACCTTTTTTTTGTCAAGGCAGTCTGGAGCCTAATTTTTCCAATGATACTTTAAATATCATCTCTATAACTGTTCTGAAAGATGACTTGTTCTGTTTACTTTTCACTATTTTTTGTATCACTAGAGAGCCACTTAAATTTGGCTATTAGCCACTCTTTAAAACACGTCAGTTACTTAACAAAACCGATTTTTTGTTCTTCTAATTTCTTTATTTTTGACTCTGTCCCTTAAACTCATTATCATCATAGTAATTTCCATAGATCATTGTGTTGTTCAACACCACGCCGTCCCACTCTTTTCTCTTTTTTAGAACTGCATTTTTTGTTGTTACATTAGTAATGTCTCTGGCCTTCTAGATAGATTGTATTGTTCTAACCATAAGAATATTCAGATATTTGGTCTTGTCGCTTGATTTTAGGTACTAAAGACAGTAATACTCTAAGACTATAGTGGGGCATGAACTCATTGCATTTGTGATATATATGCAAGCGAGACATTGAAATTTTTTATCTTTATTATAGACTGTTCATGCGCATTCGCACAAATAAAATATGTGTCCTTTTTTGGAGTAGAAGTCCTTTTTTCCAATACTAGGTCTAAGGCACCTTGGATGTAACCAGCAATAACACTGCCATGATTACCTCTAATCACTAGAACTAGAAGTACAGAAATAATGGTATTACCATCAAGTGAAATCCAATAGCAACGGCTTCTTTACAATAACTCAAGCGCCCAAGACTAAAAAAAGTTGTATATTGGATCCTTGTACCCTAAATAAAGCTTAATCAATATTACTTTCTTAGTCTCTGGTGATATCTTTATTTCAAAAGATAAATTATTACAGACGTTTATCGAAATAAAAATGTTTGTTTTTCTGGTTGGTTCTTAAAAAGACGAATTTCAGGATATAGTATAAACTTGCGGATGTGATAGAATACGACTTACTTCTTTAAAGAGAACTGTCAATTTTCAAAGAGGTTAAGAAATCATAGAAAATTGATTCTTTTTGTTGTATGATTGGTATGAAGTCAACTCAAAAGGAATCAACTAAAGAGAATTTACACATCGACAATTTTAGTAAAATTTTTTTTTTGCAAATTTCCTAAATAGTGGGTAAAATATACATATCCACGAATAAATTTTTTTTTTATAAAAATCTTTAATAATAACCTGTATACAAATTATTGTAAGCTTGTTTCAAATTTGATTTTATTTCCGAATACAACACACTAACTTAGACGTTCTCTTTTGGTAGCCAAATAATTATGTATTTTCAAGTTTATATCACTAATTATGCCCTCTAGGCCCCTGTAATTACAGCGCTAATAGCCTAAAATTACCTACAAAATATATTATAGTAAGTTATTACACTGTCTTTCCGGCCTAACAATGTATTTGGGTATTAAAAAGTTTCTAATCTTGATTAAGATATAAATCTTAATGTTTAATGATAAAAAGGAATTTTTTATAGCATGTAGTGTCGATATTTTATGATAAATTCTGCTAGAAATATAATAGTAATGGTCTATATAGTTACTAGACAGATGTTTGTTGGTTTTAAAACGGTACATGCAAAACTGGTCATAAAATTTTTTATAATATTGACCTACGCAATAAACATGTGAAAAATAAACATCATGAAATACATAAAAATATGCTGATAAATTGGTTGAAGAATATTACAATAATGTATCTAATTTTGGCAACAATTGGTGCCACATCTAGACTTTCCCTAATATGCTTGTTCTTAATTTTATACTTTTTCATCACTCCCCTCATCCGTCTAAGTATTCTCATTTCCACCAAATGCATTAGTTATTAATCTTTCTTTTTAACTATCCAAAATTTAGTCCCGTACATCATATCTGGTTTTATGGTTATTTTATAGAATTTTTTCTTCAGTTTCATTGGATTTTTTTTTTGTCACACAGCACACCCTCGCGTCTTTCCACATCAGCCATCCAACCCTAATTCTACTGTATGAATCTTCACCTATTTCTCCATTACTGTATTATACCGCTCCAAAATCTTTACAGCTACTACTTTTCACAATCATTTCACCTTCCAAAGATACCATTTTATTTGTAGTAACTCCATCTTTAAATCAACATTCCAAATTCTCTACTAAGCTTTAAACCTTTCCCCTCAAAAGCTTGTCTCCACTGTTCCAGTTTTAGTTCACTTTCACTATTTCCTACTAACACTACATCATCAGCATATATTAAGCACCATGAAATGTTACCCTGTAGCTTCGCTGTTATATGATTCAAAGCTAATGAAAATAAATAAGGACTAAGCACCGAGCCTTGGTGCAATCCTACTTTCAATGATAAATGAAATTTATCAGCCTCTTCCACACCTGTCCTAACACTAGCTGTTGCTCCCGCATACATGACTTTTACAATCTTTACATATTCACTGGATACTTCTTTCTTATTGAGTGCCTTCGACAGAATCTCTCGACCTCTATCTCAAGATCTACCTATCTGTCTATCTATGGCAGCATCTACAAGATGCTACCATATGAGCACTTTTTCTTTATTCCTGTATTTTTCCATTACCTTCCTTATAATGAAAATTGCATGTTTTATTGTTCTGCCGTGCATAAAGTCTAACTAATGATCGGATATTTCGATAAAAAAAAATGTGAACATCACAACATATTTTCAACAATATTGTAACACATTATACAAAATGTGTTATATTTTGTAACTTTTTAAGGGTTTTTACCTAGATATTTAGTGGCTTGACTCATGTATATCTGGTAATAACACACTGATGATGGACTTTTTATTTCGAAAACGTTCTGTGATGTCGCCCCAAAGGGTCTGTTTAACTTTATACCTTTTATAAAGAATTTATAAATATTATTAATAAAATTAATTATTGTCTTAATCTCCTATTCTGTCCCAAGATCTTTTCTATTCTGTCCAAATTGCACCTGACGTCAAATGATTTTTTTATTCAATTAAAAAAAATCAATATTGAAACCGTTTATTATAGTCAAATTTTAGACACGATGAAGTGATCTGATCTATTTATTTTTTATTTCTAACTATAAAACCGTCGATTGGAAATCCAAACTGTAAAACAAATGTAAAATATAATTTTCCTTAAAATCAGTTGTGGTTTAATCTCATATAAGATTTGCCTATAAACCGTCTATAAACTGTGGTAGGCTGGGGAAAACAGTTCCTTCTATAAATTGTGGTAGATATTATAGAGTATTAAACATAATGCAATATTGTCTATCTGTTGTATGTTTATTTCTTTAACTTACAACCCTACGTGAGCTATTTTAGTTAATTATTCTTACAATATTCTTATAGTAACTGGCTTTAAAGTTTTCTGCAAAGCCGGCTAAGTTTTAGCAGATTTGTACAATCATAATAATTTTGTTTATTCTTGTGTTTATAGAAATCTGTTTATCTCTGACATCTCTTTTCTTTCATATATTATGAAAAAGATTCACAGAAATAATTGGGAAATAAATTACTACTGTTTTGGCTACCATTCAAGAGTTGTCAGAATATTTTATCACACATTAGTAAACAGTTGACATTAAAAAAGTTATATTTTGTATTTAATCTTTTTTGCTTCTTGGGTTTTGCCGGATTATTTCTAGCGAGCTGTTTAATTTTCTAAGCTGATTGGTACGTATTTTAAACCGAGTATTAGATTAAAAAAAAATTACAGATATATTATAAATTCAATTTGAAAGGATAATGTATGCAAACGAAAACAGCTTGTGCTATGAATGGTCTTCCAAAATACAGTAAACATCCGGACATGTCTTGCTGGGCTAATTTTATTTGACAGAACTAATGTATGGATATATATGGACATCGAACGAAGACACCATACCACACCTGCATAAATCATAATATCTCTTTGATAATAGGGAGAATTGACGCAATATTATAAGGTTAAGAATATTAGCTATTTTGTTTCAAAACTAAGAGGCTGCAATTTAAATGTAAGGTTTACTTTAATTGACTTAAACTTATAAGTAAAATTGTTATAAAAGCCAGGACATAAATGAACTGCTGATAAAATTGCTAAAGTAGAAGTAGACCATTCGTCAAACAAATCGTCACATCGTGAAATATTGACGAAAATCGAAAAGAGAACTTAGTGAACCCTATTAAGAAATATTAAAGGCCCAAGGAAAGCGAAAAGTGTATTACAATTCTCTATACGTTATGCAAAAATATTGTTAGAGCTTTAGAAAATTGAACTCAGAGTAACTGCAGGTAGTATTATTGGACACTGCTCACAGCTTATACTCAAAAATCATCTGTAAAATAAGCGAAGGGGGCAGAGTTGGATGAAGATTCTACAAAAGTGAAAAGCAAACGGTTCTAATATATAGTTTGAAATTACACATTCATTCTTTGCCAACCCCATAAATCTCTGGAACAAGGCTTTCTAGAACCCGGTTAGGTGACAAACATAGCTCTATTAGAGGCTTTCTTAGAAAAGCCTTTATTTTCAAATCTAGATTTAGTGTAAACACAAAAGATCGAGTGTAGAAAGGTCTGCTAGGCCAAATAAACCCTTTATCTACAATCTACAACGCAACAAATAGAAGTTATAAGACAATTCATTACATAAGTGGAATATCTTTAAAATGAATATATATTTTGAACAAAAAATAGCTCTAATTGCATTAAAATTATTAAAATATTTAATACAAGTATCTTTTTTTGTTGTTAAGATCTGACAGTTGTACTTTATAAATTTTCAGAAAAGCTCATAGCCAGTTATTTCTTTTCTGCGAGACTAAGATACTTTACCCCAGTTTCCCCTACTTTTTTAGTTTGGAAGCTCAAGGTAGTTGACAGATACGTATCGTATCTAACGTCGCCTCTGCAGGTGATCCGCTACCATATTAATACAAATCATGGCATTCAAATAGGTGCAACAAAACCTTATTACTTTCATAGATCGCATAAATACCAGACCGCGATTATTCACGCATTTTAAATCTTATCTCTTAGAGCTATTACAGAAGTCGACAGTTCTTACACGATTGACGCAAGGTCAGCTTTGTATGTCCATTTTCCAGACAACATATGAATCACTGTCAAATTAATAGCAGAAGAACGTAATTAATACAAAACTTTATGCATCTGTTAGCTGGCTAATAGAAACAGTAATATTGTCAATGAGATTTCATTCAATTTTATTGTTATTACTATAATTTGCTGAAATGCGCATAAATGCAGCATCATACGACCATAATAATTCCATGCAGCTTGTTTTGCAATCAACATAAAAGTTAAATTCTCGTTAAATAAAGACTTTAATTTACTTCAAGTGTCTTAACGCAATTTCTACTCAAAAATTTTTTTGAGGTATAGTTTTTCCAGTAGAAATTGAAATAAAAAAACTGCTATGAGTTTTACCAGAAGTATCCTTTTGCAAAATATTAATAGTAATGTAATCGTCTTCTGGATTTGGATCTTGTCTTTTTTGTTCGGTCGCTCGCAATGTTTCGCTACTCTAGTAGTTTCTTCAGGACCAGGGAAACGCTGTTAGCCATGATAACTCCATTACTGAACGTACCTAGAGACGAACAGCAGTAACCTTGAGAGATTACGAGAGGGATTCACGCATAGTAACTCAAACACTGAACATGTAACGCGACGAAACGTACACCATTCTTATGGTATTAGTTTTTCCTTCTAGACTTCCGCAACTATTTTGTAGATTCGCCTAGATATTTCATCCGTGTTTAAATAGCTTTGCAGTAAAATGACGTTGATTCCTGGGGAATTGCTGTTTTTAGGACAATTGATTCGGACCCTTACTTCCATCATTGAAAGAGGTTCTCTATGGGTGTTGTTTTTTACCTATTGTGAGATTTTTAATATATTAACAATACTTTAAATTATTTAACCCGTCTGTTTAATACTGTATATTGATATTCTTACCACTTGCGTCCTATTTTAAATTCTTTGAGTATTCTATTTAATAACACTTTCTAGTGCCATTATGTACCTTTTCTTTATAATATAAATACATATTTATGTTATTTACTATAAATGTGTTAATAATAATATTTTCTAGGCAATCACGATACACTACTATTTCAATGCGTGGACTCAGTTGGTCTGCACAGTATGAGAGTAGATAGATGATGAAATTATTAATAACATCAGATACGCAGATGTCTATAATGGCAGAAAGTCTAGAACACCTTCAAACCCTGTTGAACGCTGTAAACAACCAATGCACTGAAAACGGCTTAACGATCAACGTAAAGAAAACAAAATGGATGATAGTCGGAAAATTAATATCGAAGACTCAGTACTAAAATTATATAATAAAATCCTGGAAAGGGTGGAACACTTTAGGTATCTGGGTAGTTGGATTGACTGCAGGGTTGAAAGTGAGAAGGAAATATTGACCAGAATAGAACTTTCATGAAAAAACTTTATTAACTGGCGTTTTGTATTGTGCAGTAGAAGTATGTCATTGACCGCACGTCTAAGAGTATTGAAGTGCTACGTCTGGTCTGCATTGTTCTATGGATGTGAAACCTGGACAACAAAAATGAAAAAACCTTAATAAATGGGAAGCGTTCTAGGTGTGGTGTTATCGTCGCTTGTTTAAAATCCCGTGGATAGCACACATATCTAACGAACGTGTACTAGAGACCATGTACAAATAGCGAGCAATACTTTGGTCATATAATGAGAGGACCTAAATATCACTTACTCTGGTTGATCATTCAGGGATAAATCGAAGGTAAACGCTGGGTCGGAAGGACGGAAGACATTTCGAACAGTCGAGAAATAGTTTCATCTAGATGCCCCGAGAAACATTTCATCAGCTTGTTAATAGGACAATAGTGAACGCTTAAAAACAAGCACACAAACAAAGAAAAATAATCACTATGTTTTGCATCAAGCTATAAATTTCCATAGAAACGGTAGTAATATATTTTTACTTTTTTTTTCAATAAATCTTTTTATAAATTCACGCGTTTGGTATCCGTAGTGCATTTTCAGCTTCGTATTATATTTAATAATATTAACAGTGGTTAAAATTAAAGTCATTTAATACATAGATCTATATATACAGTACTGGAAAAACTACTTTTAAATTATCCATACTCAAAGTATTTTAGCGTGTGTGGGTTAAGCTATCAGATTTAATGAATGAACTAACTTCATTCTGAGGAGAATAATTCTACGTTTCTCTTTCGGATAATGATGGGCTCTATAAATCAAAAAAACTAATTCCAGTTAATAATGTTTTATGAATAAAATGTTGGCTACTGAAAATATTGGAAGATTTATCGGTTCTTTTTCCACGATGTTCTCAGGATTAAAACCTATTAGTTTCTATCTTTGTTTTTTTTTCTGTCATGTTCAGACAATTCCACCAAAATTTCTTTAAACCAAAAAATATCAAACTGTTAGAAATAAAGAAATTAAAACTATGAATCAAAATTAGTAGTTAATATAAAAACTTAATGATTCTGGAGTAATACCAATATGTAGTCACCTATTAATACAGTTTAAACAGCTTGTGGTACAGCTGAACAGTCACCTCATTTTTGGTCTGTAGTATATAATTAGGGTAGTAGGAACAGAGACAAAGGAAAGAACTAATTTGAATAAGATCTTCTTTTTTTTTAATAAGAGGGGAAGCCTTTGGAAAGCAATGGAAAAAATGCATATACTCAGTCTTTGGATAAAAGTCACCAATGGAATGTAGAGAAACACAATAAAAATAAAATTGGGTAACAAAAAAAAATAAAGGCATTTTACGCAAATAAGGTCCTTAAATAACTAAGGCCGTAAATAAAAAGACCGGTAACTCGGTAACTACATCTAAAGGTATAATCAGAGACTTATCTCAGAGATATTAACATGCACATATTCTGGAACAGAACTTGATATAAATACCACAGACCACTTTTAAAGAGATTTTAGTAAAATCAATCCACGATATTTAAAGTATATTACAGATTTTAATGGAATGTAATTTAAAAACCTTCCGCTGTGATTTCGACTGAAAATAAAATTTTCAAATAAAAAAATCAACGAGCAACACAGAAAAGAAGAAATAAAGAACTTAGTATGCATGGATAAAGGCGATGGAAGGAAGCACTAAACCTACCAATTTTCCTCAGTAAGATGAATCGCTGTGAAACTTTTGGCATTCGATTCGGGAAAGGGTCAGGAACGTGTAAACAAAATTCATAATGGTAACATGGAAATTCCATTTTGTGCATGAGAAAAATGCATTTCCAAAGTAAATAGAAAATGAAAAATTTGCATCTAAGAAAATATCGACAGGAATGAGTTTATTTTTGTTGCTCAGGGTTTTTCGAGGTCGCTGAAGACGAATATGACGACGGCGACCAACTTCGAGCTTCCTGATGTTCAGTATGGACCTCGTCTCTAGAAGTTTTATATTATTTTAATTCGAAATCAGTCAAAAGTATTTAACTCGGGAATTTTTGGGGTTGCTGAATACCAAAATTGTGACGGCGATAATTTCCTCCAAAGTATCTGGTGTCCAGCGTGGACCTCGTCCCCTGAACCTTTCATAAATGCTTATATCAAATAACAGTTAAAATATGATTTCTTGAATATAATTTTTTTACTCAGTAAAAAGAAGTGCTTAACAAATAATGTAACTTGGAGGCTATCTGTGGACTAGTACGTGTGAAAGAATAAGAGAACATGTGAAACTAAAAGGCAGGACTTGCTACAGGTGAGATTATAATATATATATATATATATATATATATATATATATATATATATACATAATTTTTTAAGTTTTATATAAAGTTGCATGAGGTATTCTGAGGTTATTTATCAACGAAATATTCATGTTCAACGACTTTAAAAACTGTCGAGTAATGACTGTCGACTGATTCAGAATAAAATTAACATGAAATTCCAGGAGAAGAGGTCACCTGGGAGACCATCGCCTTCGTATAATTCGTGTTAAATAACCCCAAAAACTCCCGAGTAATGACTTTTAACTGATTTTGAATGAAGATACAATAAAACTAAAAAAGGCGAGTAACAGTCTCAGTTGAGTCCCAACAGTTGAGGTTGGGATCCAGTAACAAAATTGAACTCATTCACTTCGATATTTTCTGAGTTGCAAATTTTTCATTTTCTATCTACTATGGAAACGCATTTTCCTTGTGCACAAATTGCAATTTTCATTTTACTACGATAAATTTTGTTCACAAACTTATTTGTGAACGAAATGCAAAAAGTTGCTCAGGCATTATTCTTGCTGCGAAAAACTGGTAGAGTTAGTGCTTTTTAGTGCCCCATTTTGGAGGCCACATTTATATTAGAAAATCATCTTAAGGATTTTCCAATCGTTGTTTCGTTTAACTTCGTTTTCTTTAGATTTTCTAAACGTTATTAATTACCAAGAGATATAGAGATCAAACAAAAAGAGTACATTTACTGCGAAATATACAATGTTAGTAACAAGTTCATTTTCCCCAATTTTATATTTATAATAAATCAAATAAATATTGTTTTAACTGCCTTTTAAAAATCAAATTAAATATCAAACAGAACTTATCGAAAAAATAGAATATACAAAATATAACCATATTTTTGTATTTTAAATGCTCGTGTCCTAGCTTTGGTGGAATTTTTAGCTAAGATGTGTATGAATTGGTCTTAACAAGACGGCAGTTAAATTTGTGGTTGGGAAATCGGTCACTAGTCAATTAACGGATGGGTAGATGGAGCTTGAGGGTTTGAGGTAGTAACGTAGACGTATTTCTAATTAATATAAATCAAGCGATCGGTTATGAATGGTAATAAGAGAAGAGAGGAAAGCCAACAGCTACTGTTAGTTATTACTCAGTTAAATTGTTTCTTTGTGTAGTTCTTGTGGGAAGATTATCAAACCTGATGACAAAAAATATTTACGTTCAAATAGTATTAATGAATCCAAGTCTGCTGTGGAAAAATATCGTAAATTATATAGAGATTTAACATTGATCTGACCTAGCTTCAATTTTCTTTTATTTTATGTTACTCTTGTCTTACTCTATTTTGATTTTGCACCAAGTTTTTAATTATATTTTCGGGTAAAAGTATAGAGAACATTCCGATTAACTTAGCTACAAATAAAGGAATACCATATGTTCTAATTCAAACATATCCTTTAAACATTATTTTTGTATAATAAATTATAAAAAAAAAACAACTTACTACAATCAAAAAAAGCAAGCAAACAAGAACCTACCTATTCAGTTTTTTTCAAAACCCCTACTTAAAATAAACTAGACACAATTAAGTCGAAATACGGGATATATCAAGAGTATCAATATCCTTAACATCCTGAAACAGACACTCCGGGACTCCTTTTATGCATTGTCACAATAAAGTATCATTTTGGGAACAATTCACGACAAGTTGTCCTCACTTCGACGAACGATTTAATGATAGACTGCAAGCCGGCCCATTTTAGGGACCTAAATAGGTCCTTTTATGTCAAAAGACAGCCTTTCAGAACACTTACAAATACAGGGGAGGTTCCCACACATTGAAACATAATAATTGTTAAAATTTTCATTGTTTTTTTAATTTTTAAAATTAGTCTTTTATAAAAACAAATCAATTTAAGAAAATGCCGATTTGTAAGTATTTTAATACGCAGTAAAAAGATTTCGTAACTCTGACTGTTGTTTTAAAAGTGTGTAGATCAGAGTCTCTTTGTGTTTTAGGATCTATTACTGAAACAAACTGTTGAACTTTACGGAATACAGATAAAAATTTTACAAAATTCTTCAATAAACAGATCGGAGGTGTTCTTTATTAAAGATATAATTAAAAGTATGATAAACTCAACATATTATTCTCATTGTTCTCCAAGTTATTTCGTTGCGGCATTTTAACTTTTGTAGGCAATAAATCTTGGGTAATGATTTTTTTCTTCAAACGTCAAATAATGATGACATTACTTATCTAACTTGATCCTGTCAAAGTTTGATGTCTCCGCCGGCAGCAGTTTTTTTCCCCATTTCTTTACGGCGGAGGGAAAAATGTCATGGCAACAATATGAAACATGTCACAAAGCAACAATACAAATGTCATTAACAACAATTAAACATCATTTTTATTTATAGTAATATTAAAAGTACAATTAGTTAATGAGGCATTTTCAAAATTAAAACCGTGCAAAAATGTTCCCGACTCTTGATACGCATTGGTAATTGTTGATGGTACTGATGGTCAAGAACAACTTTCAGCAATCATTCCCGATGTTGGCGAATCATGAGGGTTTAAAATTTTTTGAGCATTATCGTTCTTATTTCGTATTGAATCCTCTATATATCCTTCGGCAACCGTGCTTGATTTCCAGCCCCCATGTCGTTTGAGGCATTCTAGATTTCCTTCTCCATCAGTTAAAAGTGTTGCTGAAGTTCGTCGTAAAGAGTGACCCGTGTATGCGCTTGCATCGTTTAAATTTAAATAACTAGCTACTTTTTGGGCTACTGCGCTGATCGAATGTATTCCCATGACGCTTCCGTAACACTTTCCATTTTGGTACTTGATAAAAAATCGGTTTTCTGTGAAATTTTCAGGCCGCAGTGATGCATACTTTTTATACAGTTTAATGTAGTTTTGACCAATTATCGTAAAAGATCTAATATGTCGTGTTTTACTGTCTGGGATTTTGATAATTATTACATTTTCTTTATCCTCAATGTCCACAGTCCTCATTTTTACCATTTCGTCGCATCGACAGGGGCCGGTAACCCCAATCAACAAAACAATCTGAAATATTTTTATAATTTAGTAGAGTATACTACATGCTTTGCCATATAATTTTTTTTACCTTTAATCCTAAATACAACTTATCTGGCGCTTCAAACAAAAATTTATCAAACTCGTCTTTAGTGAAAACTTTAGACTTCTTTTCAGTATATCCTTCGCTTGTTTTTTTTTTCAGAAAGGCACGTAACTTTAAAAATTTGCTCATATCCACATTTTTTCTAATAACTAACTCGGATTTTATCATAGAGTATCGTGACCACATTGTAGAAGATTTCCATTTATTTCCATTTTCCATTATATTAAAATATGTCAGTAAAACGTCTTCGGTAACTTGCCGTACTCCTCTTATATCGCACCACCCTTGGAAGTGCTTGTACGCTAACCGATACTTTATTCCGGACTTGGAGGGCCCCAAACGTGCCCCAAATCATTAGCCGCGGACTCAATTTCGTTTAGGTTTTCCATTTTCGCACTAAATTTGCGCTTGCGGTTGCAACAACAATAAGCTGTCTTTAATAATTGCAAACAACTGTCAAACAACTGTAACCAGGGAGACGCAAATCCCACCGACGACTTAATTATTTTAATTTCTAACATCTAGACGACTTTGATAGTTGTCACAGTTAATTTCGAGTAAAAATAGCGTATGAATTGTACTATTTATGGTTGAAAATTGCTACGTTTGAAGAAAAAATAGTATACTTTATTCGGCAAAGAAGCGACTTTTCTTGACTTGTCCTCTATTACGCGCCTCATTTCGTTCGGCGCGTAATATCGGGCGCGTCAAGAAAAGTCATGCTTCTCCGCCTCATAAAGTAATATACTATTTTAAGAGGTATATTTTGAACGAAATCGATGTGACCACCGAAACGCCATTCTAATTATTCTAATCTTACGATACCAAACGACAAAAGTTTCAAACGACTGGAAAAATATCCGAACGAGTTAGCAGTAAATTTATTGGACATCTCCACACAATTAGAATTTTCTCGACTTATCATTTAGAAAATAGGTGAAAATAGGAAAATAGACTTAGTTTTAGATATAAGTAATAAACTCACTAGGAGTTAATAGTCATTGGACTAAAACTCTTGATATTCATTCAATAAAAATGCTTACAGGTATCACTTGTTTGTATGTAACAGATTGTATTTCAAAGCAAATAAAAAAAACGGTACGAAAGAGTTCCAAGAACTTGAGTAATCATTTATTGGACTAATTATAATGGACAAAAGAAATCTCAGAAAGTGTTTATGGAGGAACCATTTAAGGAAGTGGATTTAAAAAACGACACTGCACGAATTAAAACACATTATGCGAAATACTAATTTATCTATCAATCTTTCCTTTCATTTTATCATATTGTTATGACTCAAAAACAAACAAACATTTCTAATACTCATTAAAATATAAAAAGTTTCGTATTCTTATCGAACAAAATTGCAAAAATAATTAAAATAAAATAGAGTAAAATTAAATTAAATTAAAAGTTGAACATTAATTTAAATTGATTTGATATTGTTGAGAAAAACACATGCAAGCATGAAAATAAACAGTTCCTTCTTATAACGCTTATTGCAATCTAAAGCCTATCCTGGAATAAGTTTAGCAATAAGGGCTAATGATTACATAATGCTTACTACTTGAGTTTGCCAAAGGAAGTTAGCCGATTTTAAATGTTCAGATTGGGTGCAATTAGTGTATAATGTGGGTTGTTCGGAACTTTTGTGTACATTGTAGGGTGGCAACAGTACATACCTATGCTGTTCTATTTCGTCATTCCAAGAGGGGAGAAACGTTTTGAGTAGCCTAAGAACGATAATCTTATAATGTTACAATTTTTATAGTGCATTAGGGGATAGGTTATATCTTCTGGAAAGTTTCTTTTAACATTATATTTACTTTTTTAACATAAGGATTTTTCTATACTTTCGTTACCAATTTCTTTGACATTTTTGACTATATCTTGAAATGATTTTATTGTATGCATTGCTAACGCATGATCTTTGTCATTTTTCCTTTTTAAATATTGTTTTGTTGCTTAAAATGCTTTTCTTTTTTAATTATAGTTGTACACTTTCAGTAATCATCTTTAAAATATTTTACAACAATACTACCACGTATTACTTAAATTATTTATATTAAAGAGTCCTCATCATCATTCCCATTCCTTCATCTTCATCGGGAATCTTCTTCCATAATTAAATTGATCTGTAACTTTTTATATTAGGTCAGAAAATATTATTCTTCTTCACGTATGACTTGTCTAAGCGTCTCACATCATATCTCCCTCTCCAATTTCGTGAAAACCTCCTATCCATTTTAACTTATTTTCTCTAATTTTAGCTTCAAATAAAAGAGTAATTAATGGTAGATTATTTCTTTAGATAATTAAATGTTTTGCTTTTTACGACTACTTAATTCAAATTTATCATTTTATTTCAAACTTTCTAAGCTTCAAATTGTTTTCTTCGCTTTTTTTTTGTCTCCATTGTTTATGTCTTTGAACTTCAGTTTAGTATTTTCTACAGGCACCACATCAGCAACATATATTTAACACCAAATAATTTTACCTTGGAGTTTGCCTGTTGTGATCCCTAATGAGAATAAATAAGGACTTAGGACTGCAATCTTAATGTCACATCAAATTTACCATTGTCTCTCACATCTGTCCTAACGCAAATTACAGCTTCATCATACATATCTCTAACAATCTTCATATACCTACTCATGGGAAACTCGTTTTTTATTGAGTGTCTAGAACAGAATCTCTCGAGGTACTATATCATACGCTTTATCAAAATCAATTAATACCATATCATATTCTTTTCTTTTAATACAAAAAATAGAATATTTCTTTCGTCTAAATAGAAAAAAGTAACTGTAAATAAAAATTATTAATTAAAGTCGTATTAGATTTACTATGTATTCAATATGTTTGACTTTTAAAAGGTAGAAAATAATGGAAAACCTTAATTAATGAGGAGCATGAAAAAGCTATTAATAATATAATAATTAATAAAAAACGATTAAATTACTAATGCAATTCCCACAAGTAGTCAGATGATTTATTAATGCAGTTATTATTTTTGCACGCATCCTGAAACTAACACTACATTAATGTTATTATTCTTTTCTCATAAGTACTCTACTTTTCCAAATAAGTTAATATTCATGTTATAAAATATTGATAAATTAGTTACATTGTTACATTCAATTTAAAAAAATATTTGTTCATTTGAAACAGGTCATCTATACAGAAAAATGTATTGGAACATAGCGGTCTTCTTCAAAAACATTTCATATCGTATTATAACAGTCATATTATCATAATTATATCGCCTTGTAAATTATAAATCTAATATTCGGTATTCTGTAATATTTTTTAATTTTCATGGTGAGACCTTATTTCGCAATGCTTTCCAATTTTAATGCCCATGTTTATATACTTTTTTCTACTTTTAGAAGCGATCAACCTCTTAATACTTCTTAATACATACATTTTAGGCAGTGCAATGGAACGTCAGTCGATCTAGATCTTTGTCAACTGTAAATGGACTGAGATATTTTTGATGATCTTAACCCAATTGTCCGTTTTATTGTAAAGATTAATTATCTATATTTTAATGCTTGAGCATTTTAAATAACTTATTTATTGGGACACCACAGTATACTTACCTTTTCAATATCTATTAATACCAGGAGGGTACTTCTTTCACAACGTTGCTCGATTATAAGTGAAGATAAACTTAATTTAAAGGTGGTAACAGCACTTAATTTGTAGTTTGCATTTCGGGTTTTTCTTCTCCATGTTTAATATTGTTCTTCTTCCTCTTTATAAGCAATTCTGCTTGTTCGTTGGCGGATTAATACCTCTATGGAAGGTTGTCACTACATCTTTTGCGCGGTCGTCCGATACTTCTTTTGCGAATTGGTGACTTATATCTTGCTATTTTGACGACACGGGTCTTCTCCATTCTGCTTATGTGGTTATTCTATTCTTTTTTTATATTTTGTTTTCATTCATTTATACACTGGACTGGAAATAACTGCAATCCATCACTGCGTGGAAGAAATAGAAAGGCAGGAAAGAACGTTCTGTTCAGTTGCCATCTTCACAGATAGTCAGGCAGCGCTTAAGGCGCTCAATTCTGTAGAGGTCAATTCTAAGCTAGTATGGGATTGCGTGTGTGCTCTAAATAAACTAGGAGACCGTAGCAAGGTTACGGTAGCCTGGGTACCGGGGCACGAGGGTCATAAGGGCAATGAAAAAGCAGATGAAATGGCCAAGCAAGGCTCATCATTGCCATTCATTGGACCGGAACCCTTCTGCGGAGTTGCATAATCAGTAACAAGAACGGCTACAAGGAAGTGGGTAGCTCACAAATCTCTGGAATGGTGGAGGAATTCATCAGGACAAAGACAGGCGAAACAGTTCATTACAGAACATTCGCCAAAATTTACGGCAGACCTAATAAGCAAAGACTGGAAAACAGTCAAGGTCATAGTAGGTCTTCTAACAGGGCACTGTAAGCTGAATAGGCACTTGAAGCTGATGGGATTATCAGATGATGACCTGTGCAGATTCTGTCACCTCGAAGAAGAAATAGCAGAGCACATTTTATGTCAGTGTGACAGTCTGGCAAATGTGCGGTTCTTTGCATTAGGAGAAGAAAATCTACCGGCGAATAACTACATGGAAGGTACAGTCTCGAAGCTACTAGACTTTATAAAAAGGGTCAGGCTAGAGAATGTTATCTAGGACTAGAGGACCACAATAGATCTGAAAAGGTCGCAGTGGAATAGGCCGAAAGGCCACCTCTCTTAATCTAATCTAATACAATGGACGTTACATTTTTTTCTAATGTCTTTACTACTGTTTCGATCTCTCAGCGTATTTCTTCTAATTATTTTCAGTACCCTTATCTCTGCCGTTTCCAGTAGCCTTTGCATAGTGTCGGGTCTTGTTTCTGAGGCATAATATGTCATTATTGGTGTTACACTAGCTTTTTAAATTCTTGACTTCATCTTAGTTTTAATGTGTCTGTTTCACCATATAGTGTTATTAAGGCCTGTCTATTTGCTTTTTGTACTTGATCTCTCACGTCTTTGTTTAGGTCTCCATAGCTAAATAGTGTAATTTCCAGGTATTTTATTTCCATTACTTGTTCAGTACTGATGCCATTAATTTCTATTTTACATCTGGTTGGTTTTTTGCTGACTACTATTGTTTTATTCTTCTAAGATGGGATTGTCATATTAAATGCTTTTGCTCTTATGTTCAATATGTGGACCAGTCTTTGCAGACTATCTTCATCTTGGCCTATCAATATTGCGTCGTCTGCGTAACAGAGTATTTTTATTTATTTTTTTAATTATCACCAATTAGCATAAATGCCCTTGTAGATTGTACAAACTCATCACCGCAATTAAATCAGGGATTTTAGACTAGAGCTGAAGAGATTTACAAGCTGATAACTGACCTTCTTGCACTCCGTTGCAAACCGCTAAGATTTGATTATTTGAAAGAATAATCGAAATCCGAATGCAAATAAAATAACCAAGTTGGGGACTATTTCAGATACAACCGGAAAAAGCACATGTCCACTAATATTTTCATTCAAAAGTTCACTATTAAAAACCTATGCAGCTGACTGGTCAGACTTAAAATCCGTTTAGATTGACAGATACGATGTATCTTAAAGCAATTTGCTTAAAATAATTTCGGAATTTAATAGATTATCAAGTAAACAAGAAATGTAACAGGTAACAGGCAATTTTCCGCATTATAAACCAGCGTCTTGGGGCAAAAATGCTGGTGATGAGTTTACCTATCTGCGGTGATGAGTTTAATGATCTCCAAAGGATACCGGTGATCAGTTTGCTATATCTCGGAGAGACTAATAATTTCGTTCGTTTTCATTGCCTCTTTTAAAAGTTTGTGTTTGGATAGAGCAACAGACTGAAATGCGTTAAAGCTCTGATATTTTCTAGGTGCACATATGTTAATGTTTATGAAAGACTTACTTAGTTACTATATCCTGATCCAGCACATATAAAATCTTTCTTTGAACGAACTTTCATTCTTATTATTCCGTTAACATTTTCGCGAATATTTTCGCACGCATCCTGACACATAAAAGTTGAATTATCGTAACCCACGTTACGTCTAATTGGTAATATACCCACGTATTTTTTATTGCTGCTAACGCATATGCGGCTTTTATTTATTTTCATTGTTAAATGCGGCTGAATGCATGATTAATAATAATATGCATACTTACTACGGACTTCAGAGAAATGTTGTAAATAACGACAACATTTGAATTCATCCGGTGGAAATGCAATAAACAATGTTCTTTTAGAGAGTCTGATGATGAATTTCTTTACGAATATGTTGAATTTTAAGACCTCCTTGATAATAAAAAAGAGTGCTGTGTGAATAGTAATTGTAATTAAATAGGGACCAGGGTTCATTAAGAAAATATTAATCGCTATTAGAATGTTATTTACTACAGTAATGGCTAATAGAGGTTGTAAAATATAAGAGAATAATAATATTTGTTCTATATATAAGTATACAGTCATAATCAAATCAAACAGAAATTCGACACTACATTGCATTCGACAATATCTCGATAAAATATGAAGGTGTATAAAAAATCACTATCACCATTAAGTAAATCTCCATTTCTCTGTAATCTCTGTAATTTACTTATCTGTACAATAAAATACAACAAATTGAAAAAATTATTTGAGAAAACAGTCCTCTCGTTTATCACTATCAACATTTTAAAGACATATTCTTTGATGTAGCGTTCGAATGTGGAATCATGTTTGTTTAAATTATCTGTCCCCCTAACCAATATTCCGTGGCGTTCTTCAGAACTTTACGGGGATAGACTGGGTAGGGAAATACGTATCCCCATTAAGGAGCATCCCAATGACTAATAGGAAAGATCGATGGATATACAGGATAATATGTCAGTTAATAATGTATATCCAAATAAACAACTACACCATGCTCAATTGGCAAATCACCAGACAGTCTCACCACGACTGATTCATCATACGGTGTGATCTGTGTGTGCTCCAAATCCCGAGGTGTAACACCATCATGCTCAGAGTATGTATGGTATAGAGGATAAAGTGGTACTTAAGCGATACCCAGAGGGCTGGCAAAGTCTGAGAGATTACAGCCTTGGCACAGTATGGACGCACTAACCTGCTTGACAGCTTTTCGTTCCAGCTCGTTAGACAAGAAGACAAAAGTACAAATGGAGGACTCTTGTGAGTCTAAAAATAAAAACGAAAGAAAAAAATATAACTAAACGTTAAAATCCAAGCGATATTTAAAAAACGCAAACAACTTTCAGAAAATGTCTTAATTGGTGGCCATAGATGTCATGCTAAAACCACAAAATATAAAAGTAAATGATATTTCAGCTGAAGTAAAGTTAGATAGTAGTTAAAAGAACGGCAAGAGTAAATATAGAAAAGTTTTTTGAACATATTTGACGTTGTTAACCAAATATAAATTATCTGAATAATAAGAATAAATAAATATATAAGAAGAGAACTAACTGGAATAAACACAGAAACAAAATTGAAGAAAAAATATAGCTGAATGCCTGAATCCAAGCGAAATTGAAACACATTTTAGCAAAATTGTTACGGTGGCACCCATAGATGCTATGGACAAGTCACAGAATTAACAATTTCTTACGGAGGTAGCCACAGATGTCATGGTATTAACATATTCCTTATAAAACAATAAAGCAATAAATAGGGCCTCCTACATTATAAAGGCTAAATTCTTTAACATTATATGTTACCTCTCTAAACAGATTTGGGAATTAAAGCTACTTATATGCAGAAACCGATTAAATGAAAACCTAAAGCCGCACATAGCTACGGTTCGGGATGTAACATCATTCGATCTTCAGTGTTCCTGTAGCGATAAAAATGCAGGTATTTGCTATGTATAAACCTTTTTGAGTATTTCAAATAGGAGATTTTTAGGAAACTTAAATATGTATAATTTATATAAAAAAGAAATGGAAGAAACTAATTTAAAAAAGTGCATTACCTGAGAGTTTTTCTTACTGCCGATCTCTGTCCTCTTCATTGCAGCCGTTAAATCATCCAAGATTATTTGTATTATTTTTTTTATAATTGTATAATACTCACAAAATATTTTAAATTTATAATAAAATTATTATTACCTCTGTAGTTTAAATAGTTTTGACTCATCTGCAATTTCTGTTATATTATTTATCGTTAAGATCTAGCATTTCGTACATACTCAACGCTGCAAATCTAGCTGATCGTTATATCCACAAAAATAATCACGATCTTCGTTTATAAGACACTTAGTAAACAATTCGGCTTCTTAATCGTATTACTTAAACATTTTTACGATTATATAAGTAATAACCAGATGGAATATTCGAATTTAAGAGCCTCTAACCAATAACCACGCAGCAGTAAAAGAGTTAGTAGTCGTAATAAACCGTTTAATAGTTCTACCTAGCAGAAATGGTTTAATCGTAAACTGAGGAAGTGTGACATAATCAATTACAAAAGTTTTATGTAATTTTGTTTAAATTTATGTATATCTTAAACAATATATATAACAATAACCGATGTAAAGGAGATAAAAGGACACAATGTTTAGTTGTCAACTTTGTTTTAAGGTATTCTTGTTCTTCTCACATCACCGATTCGTTTAGAATGTTAACGACTTTCATGGCAATTTGTATCTTGTACGATATAAACCCACCGCAGGCAGGTTAAAAACATACTGGCATATTTTTAACCCATGATTGTGAGTCTTACAGACCCTCGTGTACCATCTGTCTTTCCATAGTATTAATAGAATCAGGATTGAGATGTTTATTGTATGGGGTTTTTATTCTTATCAATTATTCTTTCTTTGTTCATTTTACTAGCACATCTCTAGTGATCTATCCACGAGATATTTAAAGGATCTGTCATTTTTACATTTCTATGACTTGTAAAACGTCATGTATACTCTCTGTCCTTGCTTTCTTTATTTGATCGTCGTTTTCGTTGGCAACTATAACTATACGCATTCCAAGAAGTCTGTAAGGACTAAAATATAGATATAGAGTATAGTTTATTTTACAGGTTTTATCCGATGAGTGAAACCATACTCGAGGCACATGTAGAGTTACAACTCTGTCTGCGACTTTTAAACGCGAATTTTTAATTTAGCACCTAGGCAACTGCATCTTATTTTACCAGGTAAATAGAAAATATTTAATATGGAAGTCTTTACTTATTTCTGTATCTGTAGAGTAGGGAGAGCACAATTGACCCATCGTGCATCCTCCCAGAGAGCTGTCGTCCTTAGCTCATTGTCAATCCTGCCATTTTTAGGAAGGTAGACAAGTCAACAGGAGACATCCTTCTTATGTGAGCAGGTGTGGCCAGGACAGGCCAAACGCATATTCTCGTATTAACTATAATTCCGGGCATTCACATAGGACATGCTCTACAGTTTTGTATTCTCGTTCACACTTCCTACATAGATGTGTGTCTACTAGCCCCAGTGTGAGCTGTTTGCTTTGTTGACAATGATCAGTTAAAAAACCAACTGTCAAGCGTAGGTTTTTCCTGGTCATTCCCAAGTACTTCTTTGATGCTGACTTTTCAAGGTTACTAAGTGTTACCATAGCAAGTCTACATCCTTGCCCTTCTTCCCATCTTTTTACAGTTTGCGCATGGGAGTGACAATTAACAATTTCCGCGATTGTTGTAATTGATCAACCAAAAAGATCCCCAGGTCCTAAGAGTGCTGCCTTAGGTCTGCTACCTTCCTAGCCAATTGGTCAGCAATGCGGTTGCCTTTATTCCTATCGTGTCCATTAACCCACCTCAGGTTGATGGTATTACCATCCGAAGCTTGAGTTAGTGACTCGTGACACTCCATTACTTACTTTGATTTGACACGTGGTCTAAGTCTTTACGAAATTCAAATTCCTAGTAGCTGTCATGTACTGCTCGTTTTTAAAAGTTTAATTTAAATAGCGGTATTGTATGTTGTCTAATATTGTCGTTCTATCTTTGAATCAATACATTTAGTACGCGTGAGATAAATTAGAAAGTATATAATTTATTTTTTGCATTTTTTATATCTTAACCTTGATTTTTGGGTATACATATCTGTCATTTGCACGTATTTATAATTAAATAGCTAGTGAATAATTTTAATTTAGAAAATTTATGTGCGCCGTTGGCAATTTGATTGACGGTTTCATCTTACGACAATAGGTTTCAATACCAAAGCGGTCAAAAAGGATAAAACGGACATTATATAAAAAAATCTTTCACCTCGTATTGTGGAAATGTCTACGAAGCCAAACGAATCCTTTCGACGAACATATGCATTCTATCCATAATCATATGGGATCTTTTAAAACTATTTGCAAAAACGAATAAAAGCTTTCCTGTTATAATATTCTTTGCTAATTTTATAACATTATAACTTCTAACTTTTAAATTTGGACACATCTCTTATATATGTATGTAAAATTCTCTAGTATAACAAAATAAATATTATTTGTATGTTAACTTCCCACTGATGACCTTTTCTTAACACTATTTACTTTTTTGTTCCAGGTTAACAGGCCATTGACGATGAAAAAAGAAGGCATTCAAACTCGCAACAGAAAACTTTCTTCAAAGAGTAAAAAGAAAAAATCGGGTGCGTCATGTCTGTCTTTAGGAGGCATGATGGGTGATATGATGAAGCCTTTAGATAGTAAAGGTGCCTTCGGTGGAGGCTTCGGCGCAGGAATGGGTGGCGGACATCCGCATCTTAATGCTGCTCTTCATCCTCACCACGCTATGACACATTGGCATCAGTATCAGCATACTCAAGGGTTCGTTTCAGGTCCACCTCCACCCGCCCCACCATCCGCAGCTTCGTATCACCATCATATGAGTTCGTTGAGTGCTGCTGGATTAGGATTGACGTCAAACGGAATGGTAAGTGCTATCCTTAAATAAAAAATCTCTATACACTGTTTCAAATATTATAAGTCTTAATTTGAAGCCTACATCTTACGTGGAATGACTTTATTACTGTACAGGATGTGGAGCAACAAGTTTTGATTAAAAGTAATGACGGTTACAGTTATGTTAAAAACCTGAAACTTTGAAGGTGTAGGTTTTGAATGACATCGAGTTGAAATATAATGTTTGTGGCACTTCCGGTTATACTGGAAGTAGAAATCAACTTTGTTATTTTAAATAATATCTAATATTTTTAATTTTATTTTTGAATTTTGCTTAAAATTTTAGATGAAATTTGTACACAATGTTTTATACCAAAAAGGAAGTATTTTCGAGATATTTCAATTTTTTTCAAAATTTTGAAAAATCTTAGTCTACATTGATAAAAATATCTCCATTATTAACAAGGCTATTGCCGTGGAATTGTAATCAATAAACAACAAGCGATTGTCCGTTAACCCATTATGTCCAACTTATTGGTATTTTATACAGGGTGTTTTAAACTTATCCGCCAACATGCACAATTTAAATTATTTATAAGTTGCTTACTTTAAATAGAACACCCTGTATTTTAATACATTTTCCGCTGTATTATATTATTAAGGTATCTGTCCATTAGAGAGGTAAGAACCTTGAAATATATTCTGCAAAACTTGTTAGCACAAATGTATAGGTTAAACCAATCGAGGAATCTCCGCCACATTGGAGGAACACGAAATATGTCTAAGATATAAGCAGATCTCATCAGCCTTATTTATCTATGAATATACCAAGAGACTCAAAGTAGACCTTAGCGATTGGAAACATATCGCAGCTATCTTTCGCTACAAAAGGACACCAAACAGGAAAGCTATAGAAATATAAGCACAAGAAGAAGTCCAGTAAACCGAACAATAGCAGCTAACCAGCTACACCACTCAATATCCGTTCCACATGCTACTGTCTTCATTCGAAAAATCTTAATTACTCGAGTCGTAATTCATACCGACTAACTTAATGTTGCTGGTAATGTCAATTTTAAGACCCCAAAAGAGATGCAAAAAAGTTTACAACTCCTACCTCCCGCTACCTCTTAAAACCCTCCATGTAGGAAATAAAACGGAAAATATCGATTTACCAAGAGTCTTGAATATGAATTTTGAACAAAAATGTTTTATTTAATGTAACAACTTGACAGCAAAAATTCGATTCGAATCTTTTGATTTTGATTTTTTAGACGTATAGAAATGTAAGTTGATAACAC
This sequence comes from Diabrotica undecimpunctata, assembly GCF_040954645.1. Lineage (NCBI taxonomy): Eukaryota > Metazoa > Arthropoda > Insecta > Coleoptera > Chrysomelidae > Diabrotica > Diabrotica undecimpunctata. The sequence continues at coordinate 69,233,806 of NC_092804.1, read as the reverse complement.
TTTTTTTACTGTTGGCCATTTTGCACTACTGTAAAGTGACTTATGTTAAGTTAAGTTTAGCATTTCAGGATGAGTAGACTTGACGTTTAAACAACGCTTCCAAATTGTACAAATTTATTTTGAAAATTGTGGTATTGTTCGAAATGCGTATCGCGCATTACGTCCATTTTATGGTCAATATAATAGCATTATAATAGTCTATCAGAGCAAACAATTCGATTAAGCATGGAAGCATGGATTTTTGCTCCATGTTTACTCTAACTGATAATATGCATCCACAGACACGTCGTACAGTGCGTACAGAAGAAATTGTTGCTGCTGTAGAGTGTAGCATACAGGAAGACCCGAATCAGTCTATCTGCCATCGTACACACCAGTTGAATACGTGCCCATTCACTTTATGGAAGATTTTGCGTAAAGATCTTTCTTTGCGTGCTTACAAAATCCAAGTCATGCAAGAATTGAAGGTACATCATCACCTAGCAAGGCGTGGATTCGTAGATTTGGTGAGTGGGTCCAAAATTTTGTTTGGCGATGAAGCTCACTTTTGGTTGAATGGCTACGTCAACGAACAAAACTGCATTAGTTGAAGTTAACATGATCCTCGAATGTATGTTGAGAAACCATTACATCCAGAAAAATTAACGATTTGGTGTTCTTTATGGTCTGGTAAAATCATTGGACCGTACTTCTTCAAAAACGATACTGATCAGAACGTTATAGTCAATAGTGACCGCTATAGAGCCATGATTACTAAATTTTTCATTCCCCAATTAAACAACCATGATTTGCAGGAACTGTGGTTTTATTAAGACGGCGCAACATGCCACACAGCTTGTGCCACAATTGATTTATTGAAGGAAACGTTTGGTAACCGCTAGACTATTTTATGTGGGGATATGTGAAGGTGCAGGTCTACGCCGATAAGCATGAAACGATTGACCACTTAGAGGACAACATTCGCTGCGTTATTGTCGATATGCGGCGACAAATTTTGGAAAAAGTCATCGAAAATTGGACCTCCAGATTAGACTACGTCAGAGCCAGCCATGACGATCATATGCCAGAAATCAGATTTAAATTATATTGCCAAAATAATATATTTCGAATAAAGCCAATTTCATGTCAATTAATAAAAACATCTTTATTTTATTCCATTTCAAAGTTCTATACCTCTAAAAAAAAAACACCCTTTAGTAATTACAATTATTTTTTACCAGTTTTTCAAAAACATACAATTTCTACTTTTTCTTTTGTTACAGACAAGTTGGAGATCAGAATACACGTGATAAGGAACATCGGAAGCCTTTACGAGGAATTAATTTATAAAAATATGTAGATATAGAATCTAAGGTAAAGATAAAAATAAAACATGAATTTTAAAGGTGATCATTGTAAACTGGTCAACATTTCTCTGTATACTTGTATTTAATTTTATTGTATATTTTGTAAAAATACATATAACTATATAAGTAATTTTTCAGCATTAATTTATTCGGAAAAAAGGCAATAAAATGAGTTAGTAAAGTACAAGCGAAAGAGAATAAATGGGGCGAAAATATTTTATGTTTGTGAAGTGCTGTCAATATTTTTTAACTTTATTTAGAAAGTTATTTTAGATTTAATTAAAATTTTAAACTTTTACTTAAATTTCAGTTGGGTCAAATTTACAATTACATTCCGTATAAAAAACTATTTAATTAATAATATAACAATTCTAGAATTGCTAATAATTATTAGTGTAAATAGGATATTTCCAGGAAAAAAGGTCAGTAAAATATGCACACATATATTGCTATAGGAGAAAAGGATTGATCCAAAAATTTGTAAATTATGATTTTACGGAAATGGTTTTAATTTTTATCAATCAGGAGAATTAACTTTGCATTTTGTTTTCTAGATGTTTATACTTGGATATAAATAAAATATTCAAATAGTATTTTCGTTATTTTGTGAATGAAGCGAATGCATAATGCCTTTGTTTTAGAAGATTATTCGCTGAAATACTTAAGAACTCTTTGAGTTCTTAAAGATTGATTTGTTAAATTTAAAATTTGAATTTTTTAAATTAACAACTCAATAGTACGGGTAGTCTTACTTTGTGAGACTTGGATCAATAATTCTGAAAAGTTTCTTATTCAGCGATTTTGTGATCAGTTTATAAATGTATAAAAATTAAGTACAAAAACGAACATTGTAATGTATTGTAAATAGATGTAGTTTGTCTAAAGGTAATTTTATAATACAAGTGACGATTTGTATATAAAAAAGTTTAATTATATGTGCAATCTTCACGTTAAAAGTATTTATGTATGTATGAGTGAGACGAAACGCGACAGTTTGCCAGAATTCTTCATCAAAACTTCTAGAAATGTAAATCAACTTTATTGATTTCTATTGTCGAAAATAAGAAAGAAAACAAAATTAAAAATCTAATTTATGTGTTTCAATTCTTCATCTTCTTATATTATAGTGTCTTCTAGTGACTCCATACAATCGGAGAAGGGTCTCAGTTCAGATAATTCAATATTGCCTAAGTTTATAAACTCGTAAGTTATTATACTATATATTTTTTATCGGGCACTGCATACCATTAATATTTACGTAAAAATTATAAAAATAAATAAAATCTTGGTTTCTCCTGAAGTTAATATATTAGGTGACATAGGAAAAACAACACCCAGTAATAACAAATTCATTACAATTAGTATTAGTAAATAATTCACCAAAATTTGAAAAAAATTTAAAAAGTATGTTGGACCTCTCCGATGTTTTCTACACTCCGAAATACTTTTGGGCAAATTTTTATTGAGATGATCAATTTCTTCATGAGGTATCTCATCCCAAGCTACTTGTATCTCATGCCGAAGTACATCTAGAGTCTGTGGAGGATGCAGTAAATGGAGTAATCTTCTACCCATAATGTTCCAGACGTTTTCAGTGGGTAAAAGATCAGATGATCTAAATGATCAAGGCAACAAATTGTCTTCAAATTAAGTTAACGGAATTCTGGCTGTACATGGAATTCTTCTGTAGCTATCGACAAATTGTCTTCAAATTAAGTTAACGGAATTCTGGCTGTATGTAGTCGCGCAATTATCTTATTGAAAAAGTGGTTTGGGGAGCGTCCGTATATAAGGCAGAACATATGAGTAAACCACCTCCTGGATGTAATGCACAGTGGTCATGTAGCCTCTGATCAACACTGAAGGTGACCTACTTGCATAAGAAATAGCTTCCATACCATAATTCCAACAGTGTGAAGCACATTATTTCCAAGAAAAATGAGGATCTCGTCATTCACCACGTTATCTTCTCACTCTTGCACAACCATTAGGCATACAAAAACCAAATTTTCATTTACTAGCCACTAAATCGAAATACTAAAGTTAATGATACTTAAGCTCCCAGTTCTCTGCACCATACCAGTCGATTAATTTGGTGACTATAAGCGTAAGGTAGGACAAACTGAGGACGGTATGAAATCATAAGCCCAACTTCTAATCCGGCCATAAACCGTTCGTATTGTAATAGACCTTCCATTCTTTTTAAACTGTTGGTCTAAAAATGATCTTATATGAAGCGGTCCCGTGTAGAGATAAAAACCTAAGGCTATGATCTGGAAGTGAGACCGTTCTTTTGACACTCTTACTTCTTACCGTGATCTCACTTTAGACATAAGGAACAAATTAAATCAACTCTTTACGACGTATTTTACGACGATTAAATGCCAATTGTAACTACAAAATACAGCTATCGCTTACTTACTTGTTTTGTTAGAACAGACAATATTATAAAACCACTTTATCGATATGGTTGAAAAACTAATTATTTTGACTTAAACAAACATAATCCTAGATGTTAGTTGTAATAAATTCAATATTACTCTTTTTTTTTGTTTATGTCGCTTAGTATATTTTCTTTCAGTTATTGTATGTACAAGTCATTAGAATTATAATTAGGTTTTACCACCATAAACTGTCAAATGTCAAATAAACATAAAACTACCACTGGTCAGATACTTGATAACAGCAGTAAAACAGCATTATTGCATTAATACCTATAAAAAGTTAAAATAAATTATAGAAGTAAGGAAAATAATTCTATAATATTTCTAAACTAAATAGCTGTTAACCAAGCTGTTATTTTTTGACAAATATTACAAACTGAATAGCTATTTGAGAACATATTAAAAGAACCACAAATGAACCATCTTTAAAAATAAGTGGATAATCGGATATAAGGATAATCGCAGTGTTACGATATAATAGCATTCAAAATAAAGGGTGAAAAAGTTGGCAAATCCGACAAAATATGCGATGAAATGCTAAAATAAATTAACTAAGATAATCTTAAGACATAAATATTATTAATATAAATACAAAGTAGGTATATACCAACGGTATATATTCTGATATTATGACATAACGATAAAGACATAATTTCAATAGGTTTGTATATTTTATCCTCTCTGTTCAACATACGAGTATATTAAGACCAAAATTTTTAAGAAACCGTTGAAAACATAAAAAAAGATGAATTAAAGTTTACTGAATCTATGTCTGTATGTCTGTAAACCTCTGAGACTGAGGTTTGTTGAATGTTACGTCTGGTCGCAACTATTGTACGGGATAGAAACATGGACATTAAAAGCGCTAATAGTTAAAAAGCTTAAAGCCTTTGAACTTTGGATATACCGGAGAATGTTGAGAATTCCATGGACTACCAGGGTCACCAATGGAGAAAGTGTTGAGAAGGATGGGTCGAGACAAAAAATTGTTGAGAACAATAAAAGTTCGCAATACTGCATACCTTCGACACATACTGAGAAATGATAAATATAGTCTTCTGCAGGTCATCATGCAAGGTAGAGTCGATGGCAAAAAGGGAATAGGTAGAAAGAGGAAGTCATGGCTGCGAAATATTCGAGACTGGACAAACATGACTGTAGACGAATTATTCCACGTTGCAAAAGACAGAGAAGCTTTTAAAAATGTGGTCGCTAACCTCCGTTAATGGGGGCGGCATAAGAAGAAGAAGACAAATAACCAAACATGTAAGCTCCCACGTCGCATAGGGTTAGCTTGGGCAGCGTTTGTAAATTAAACTATTTATTTAAATCGGATCTACCCATATGCCCCAAAAGAAAAATCTTTGACTAATGTGTGTTACCTGTACTCATTTATGAATTGGAAACATTGGAAGCACAAAAAAGGTAGTGAATAAGATTTGCGTGAGGGCTATAGAGCGCCAAATGTTGGGTGTCTCTCTGAAAGACCGAAACCCAAACGAAGAAATACGTCGTAGAACGAAAACGAGAGACGCCGTTGAAAAAATCGCGTCTTAAAATTGAATTGGGCAGGACACGTCGCCACATTATCAGACAAGCGATAGAAAAAACGTATTGTCGAGTGAAGACTAAGACAAGAAGCACTACGGAGCAGAGGATGCCCACCAATTAGGTTGGCTGACGACCTGAAACGTGTTAGCAATACTTAGATGCAATCCACACAAGACAGAGACATATGGAAAGAGCTTAGGAGGACCTATACCCAGCAGTGGACGCATACAGATGATGATGATGAACCTATATAACCAACTCGACGTATGCAGATGGCACAATTATTATAGCTAAGAGTATTGAAGATTTTCAAGAAATAATGAAAGTTATAACAAGGGAACGCGACAGAAAGAGACTAAAAAATACAGATAGTATAAAACTAATGGCAGTTGCATAGAATTTAAATTACCAGAAAAGTATCTTTATTTGTAGCAAGCAAGTATAGTTCATACTCAAGTTTTCGTTTGTACAAGACCCTGGTTGCTAAATAACAACCAATCAACCAATATTAACCCTAAGGTTGACACACAAGCGTAAATAGAAAATGTCAGATCAGCCTTTTAACACAGAAAAACTCCTAACCTTATCATTAAATGTTAAATATTAGTTTCTAAAAACTTTGTAGAAACTATCTTCTAATAGTTTGACATTGACTACTTAATTTTTCGTAATAAATCACAATCATTGTAATTAAAATTATATAATTTTAATGTTTCCGCTTCCAGTCCGGAAATCTTCTTAACAAAAAACTAAATATAAAATGATTATTTATCAATAATCTAATATACATAATGTTTTTATACCGGAATCTAAAATTAATTCTGGGACATAATTACTTGATAGAAATATAACCTCCTATATTCTCATAATGAAAGGGAAAAGGGATCTCGGACGAAAGAAATATTCATCATCATCAGTTGGCGCTACAGCCCTTCGTGATCCCTGGCTAGCGTCAAAACATTATTCCAGCCTTCCCTGTTGAAAGTCTGTCTTTTCCATTCCTTTACTCCAATTTCCCTTAAATCGTCCTGCACATCATCCAGATACCTGAGTTTAGGTCGCCCCCATTCTTCTTTTGTTGACCAGCCTATTTAACATGGTTATTTTAGAAAGATCATTTTCATCCATCCGCTTACCCATCTCAGGTGGTATATTTTGATGGTTAAATATTTAATAAAACTAAAAAAGCTTACATACTGCATAACGAACTCTCCTCTTCGAGTAAATGGACTCTTCTAACTATTTCGTGTCTCTAATTTCGTGACGATCCTCTCAGCATTTTACTATAGAGAAAAATTAATAGAACGATAGTATCGAAGCTTTGCTTCAAAAAATTTAAGAGAATAGAGGCATGGATACACATTGACTACATATGCACAATATAGAGATCAGTTTGCCGTAATCATAAACTTCCTTCAGCAATAGACAGTATTCAATATTTCAATATATAGTTAGTCCCCTATTACAGCTAATATATCAAGTAAAGTTGATTAAATCAATGTAGACATCACAAATATACCCGTACAGCCAATTAAGTCATAAAATTTCTAAAGATTATAAAATACCGAAATAAACAAATACTTTGGGTTCTGATGAAAAATTCCGGTTCGGACATTGATAGACTGCAAATATTGTAAATAAACTTTGGTTCATAAAAAGCCGACCAATTGTTAAAATATTCAATTCAATCTTTTGTATAAAAGTATATTTATTGTCAAATTTTTAGACTATGTAAAAGAGCTCAATATGTAGTTTCCTTTATTATATAATTCCATAGCTTTTTGGGAAAATATTTTGACACGATATTCTTGAAATATTGTTTAAAAATATTGTAATTTACTTATTTGATGCATAAGAAGAAAACTGTTTACGGATTACTACTTATATATATATATATATATATATATATATATATATATATATATATATATATATATATGTATGTATATATATATATTAAAAAAATATCTATTCACTATATAAAAATATACAAAGTTTTGGTATCGATTTTTTTTAATATTCTGAATTAATACCCAGACTGTTTCAATTTCAACATAAAACAACCGTTGTACGTAAACCTCTAATATACTTTTTTGAGCTACATTTATATTTTGGAATAATAATTCAATTTTTTTAAAAGTTAAAAAGTGAGCTTTTAGAATAAATCATATGGTCAAGAAACGAGACCAGTGGAAACGACACCAAGGACCATGACGCTGAAGTCACTGATGATATATTTAAACTATAAAATCGAATAAAATAATCTTTTATTCGATTTGAACCAACTCCATAGTAATACCAAAATTTTCTATATTCAAATTGAAATTAAAACTAGATGTTGAGCCACATTGTCGCCATGTTTATACTGTGCAGTATTCTTGTTAAAATGTTTTTAATTTATTATTTTGTTTGTTACTTAATAAACGGCGGTTTTTTTCCTGAATCAGTTTTGTACACGAGATGCAATTCGACATAGAAATAATTAAAATATTGTGACATTTTCAAAAACTGTACATAAAAATTGATGTATGTAATAAATAATAACGCTCTTTGTGTGATATATTAAAAATATTCAAACATTCAAGGAATTCTTTTCTTTTCTCTCCTAGCATCCCGTAGTTTACAGGTATATTATTAAAAATTCTGCAACTAAAAATGCCATTTGACTTACGAAGTTATTAAATGTCATTTGATTTTGCATGGCGAGCTAGCTCAAGTTTAATTGTTCTTGTCTTTAGATGTGGTAAATATTAATGTAAATTTAAAATCGCGAGTGTCCCGCCGTTACGTTAGATGCCATCTTTAACTTAAAAAGGAGAACCGTTTTTTTACAATATCTTCGCCATTTTTAACTTTTCGAGAAAAATGGTACCAAGTGAAATTGTTGCAAATACGATTTCCCACAATTTCTTTTTTACAGATTGTTTCGTGCGGTCGACATTTTCCTAATTAAGGTAGAAAACAGTGGAAGAGGGGAGAAAGCATAATTATTGAACAAAAATGGAGAGAATTATATTTTATACAATTTTGATTTGTTTTATGTTTTTGCTAGCTGCTGATAACGTCAGCTTCTAGGGTTCATTAATCGCTTGTGTCTCGTTAGGCTTGTCATAGCTGTAGGACCTTAAATGTTGATTATAGTACAAAAAGTAAAAGAAATCATAATTGTATAAAACATAGTTCCCTTCATTTTTGTTTATTTTTATGTATGTCATAAAGTTAAAAATGTACGAGATAGTTCAAAAAGTATGCTTCCCCCTTTCACTATTTTCATACTTAATTCGAAAAATATCGACAAAACCATCTCAAAACCGCTCCTTTAAATTCAAGATAGTGGCTAACGCAACGGTGTGATTCAGTCGCGATTTCAAATTTACATTACTATTGACTCCCTAAAGGTCAAAATAGTGAAATTTGAGGAAACTTACCATGCAAGGTTAGGCTTTTTCGTCTAACTCCACTGGACTATAGTTCATATTTTGCAATATATCATCGCTGTGCAATCAAACCGGTACATCACACTGGGTTTATTTCACACTAAAGCTACCATTTTCATATATAAAATTATAAAAAGTCTTGGCTGTTGATGTATTCGTAACAAATAACCAGAGTATTGACTAAATCCAAAGAAACTGCAGATATTCCACCACGAAGCACTAGAATATTGGATTTGGAGCTCCAGAACTTAAGAAACAAATAAAATTTTCAATAAGTAAAAGTGATAGATAAATGTTTATACACCAAAAGCGGGTACACAGCCTTCAAACTAAAGCAGTATTTCAACTGCTAGATAAAAAGACAACTGAAGATGTTTTAATTATGTCTTACGGTTTTTTTAAAAACATCTATTACCTAAAATACCAGATCAGAAACCCTATTGTTCATAAGAATTGTACATATATAATTTTACAGTTCCCGTCAAAAGACAAATTGACCAAAGACAATATGTTTTCGAACACTTAATGTGAACACGAAAACTCTAAATGCTCTAACCTAATTGCTAGTTCTATTTTTCATATACTAAACACAAGAGTAATAAGCCCTAATATTAATACAGTGTGCCTCTATGCCGATAGATGTGGAGGCCAAAACAAAAACAACACTTATCGAGATGATATTAAAACAATCACTTAATCATGCGCCTGTAAGCATTTATAGTGTTAAGCTAATTTCCTGTTACTGGACGCTCGTTTATGCCTCCAGGTAGAGTGTTCGCATTTTTCAAAAAAAAAAAAGAAATTTGTAAAAAGGATACAATTATATTCTCCCAAAAGTACAGAGAAATTTAGTCTAATCATGCCACTGTATTAAAATTGGAATCTCACTGCTCTGTATTTAATTGGAAGCAAACAGTCAGTACGATTCTTAAGCCACCAAACAAATGGCACTTTAAGTTTAATGCTTCGAAGACGTTCTTTATCTGCCCAATAAGAGTGAGACAAATGCTTTGTTTAGAGGTGTCGAGGTGATATTAACTCCCCCAGGTCAGTAACACAGAAGAACAAAGTAGTAAGTGATATCCATCATCCATCTAGTTCCTATACAATAGCAAAACACAGTTTAGCCTTTTAAACTTAAAGAAATTGACAGTTAGTTAACCGCTTAACGCACAGATTTATTTGCAAAAATACGTTACAGAGTTATCTATTTATTTTATTACAGTAAAATAAACTACCAACAAGACTATTGTCACTAGATATAATCTAAAGTAAAAAAAGCATATCTTATTAGAAAAATATAAAATAACAAATACCCTCATGCGCTCACCCGAGTTAACTCGTGCCTAATCTTTTTACATCAAAAATACTACAAGCAAGAGAAGAAAATCACAATTCACGTATTTTTAAATATTGGTAACAGTATGATACACTCTAAAACAAGGAGTGACACACAGAGGTACGTCATAGTCAGGGCAGAAATATCTTGTTTCTCTTCTAATCTTCTTTCCACGCGCATCTCGAACTCTGATACATACCCGACATTAACAAGTTGGATTATGTTTTTTTGCCGTATCGTGAATATACTCGAGAAAAAAAAATGACGTCCTGTGAGTTTAACAGGTGTAATACTCGTTGATGGTCGTCCTTTGCGACATGCACAATCATATTGATGATATTTTTCCATTATAAGTTGTATTAGTGGCAGTCTATAAACTAATGATGATTTATTTCCTCTGTTTTGCGAAATAATACAAAGGAATTCCACAAAGCCAAATCTAATAGGTAAAAGACAATTCTCTTATAATATTTTTTTTTCTTGCTCGTGGAAAATTGCAATCTGCTAGATGCTGATCGACACCGCCCAACGTATCGGTATAGTCGATAAAAACTGTAGGCTTAACTTTTGTGTCATTTCTTTTTGTTACCTCCCTTCCATTTGAGCACACACCTTACCTCGTTTAAAGGCTATAATGTCATCCTTTCTCTACTCATTTTGCAGTCGATAAAAGAATTAAAAAACTATAAACATAACTAACTAACGTACTGCAAGAGACGAATAAATATGGCACTTATCTGCCTAAACGCACTAAACTTGACTAACCTTGGCCTTGACTAAACATTCCAGCCGGCCCGGCGGTCGATCGTAGGAAGTTTAAAATTAGAAACTAAAAAACAAGTGGGAGAACCGTGATTTAGCGCTAGATGAGTTAAAACGCGTAGGCGAATTATATGTCGTACAAATATTTTAAGCACGAATTAACTCGGTTATGCGAAAATAGAAACGTAGTTTAATACCGACTTTACTCGGGTGAGTACGTTAAGCGGTTAAAAAGCCATTATGGTGAAGATTGGAGAAACTTGAATGAGCTGACTTTTTACGATGATGTTTTGAATAATGCATAAGAACATGTTAGTAAAAATGACGAAATGTGCGAATAAGAAAACTGTTTTGAAAACAATGTGCTGAGAGTCTAGAACTTATTCTGAGTATGTTCTTACATGGAAATAAGTTTTAAAATAAACAAATACCTAATAATCTTTTAAAAATTTCTTGGAATATGTATTCAGTAAACAATTTTAATCTTGGCTGCTTACTAACACTTTCTTACGTTCATTCCAAAACCAACCTAAACCACCGATGTTTATTCCAAATCCAACCTAAACCATCTGGGTTTACTGCACAAACTGTATTTGCTTCGGTTTGTTTTAAAAATGCCTTCTTCATATCTAATGTTTTTATTACGTTCGGAAAGATTTCTGCGGTTAGTACAATTAAACCTGGAGCTAAGATTAATACTATATATTATAAAAATTAATATTAAACTCACCAGTCTTCCGGGTTGAACCGCGTTGATTTGCGTGCAGTTTTTCTTCGGCCCTGAAAAATTTGTATAAGTGAAAAAGGCAAGATTTGGAACTGTACAACTCATCTATACTTTACAAAGAGTTTTCATAAGAAATGAAATAAATGATGAAAATAATTTAATACTTGGATTGGATACTATTTCTAGCATACTGCTGTAGTGCTGTGCATATGCGTCGATGGATGACGAACACTCGAAAATCCACCCACACGTCTCCACTTCCTCCGGCGGCGTTCAAATGAATAATTAATTCGAATTTTAATTGTAATTAATAAGAGGAAACAACTGTATACTTATTTATTCTCTTCAGCGTCGAACAAATCACAGCTTCTACACAATTTGAATAAAATAGATATTAGGAAAGGAAATTAGAATGTACCTAGTACATTAAAATACGATTATTTCTCAATTTTAGTACCCAATAATTCAGTAGAATAATTAGCGTAGACGAATGGCCGTTAGTACTGTTTAAATACTCTTATTTAATACTCTCATTTACATCCTTATGACCCATTATTTAATACTCGTACTCGTAAACGAATTATTACATATAAATAGGGCGATACAATGCATTAATGCCCCGTATCCGCAGTATAGGTATACGCTTTTTTAATTTTTTGTGGTTCGTGGCAAGGCTAAGAAATTATTAGAAAAATTTTTATAAACGGTAAAAGTTGTTCAAGTTTTTTTTTGTAGCTAAACAACTACAAATGATACTAACTCACAAAATACCTTGTATTTCTGTATAAAGAGAAGACCTGTTGATTTAAACCTATTATAGTAAGAAACTTTTTTTTTGGCGTAGACTTTTAGTCATTTAGCCAAACTCAACATGGTAAAAATGGTTGTCTGAATACGAAAGTTTAGCTGTAAACAAATCACTTTCCTTACTGCGAGCCGATGGTGGTTTTATAGGATATGCATCCGAAGATGCGCAAGCTCCAACTTTGTTTCTTCCTAATCTTAAGAAAATTATTAAGTATAGCCAATCCAAATCTAGAAAGTTTTAAGACTGGTTTAAGCTTAAAACTATAGAATGGTAGATTTAGTCTATTATCATGTGACTATGCAGCTGGACATATGATCCTCGTCATCTAAAAAGTTAGAATGTTTTTTCTATTTTCTGATAGCATAATAAGAGGCAACGGTGGATAATGGTATTATTGTTCATTGAATGGTTTCACGGATATTTATTACCTGAAATAGAAACTATATAAAGAAGTAGTAGTAGTAGACAAGTAGAAGTGCCCATCAGCATCAAAAGAATAGCGTTCAACCAGTGTATCTTGCCAGTCCTAACGGACGGATCAGCTTACCAAAAAAATAACAGGCTAACACTAAGAGATAGCATAAGAAATGAGTAGATACTAAGGAAGTCAAAGGTAAAGAATTGTCTCAAACGAATAACTAGGCTTAAATGGATATAGGCGGGATATGTATCACGATCGCGGGATAGAAGATGAATATTAAAGATTTTGTAATTGAGGCCAAGAAGTAATAAATGCAGCTAAGGTAGATCTCCCATCCACTGGTAGATTACATCAGGAGAATCTAGACGAATTAGGTTGCAACAACGTATGATGGGAAAACCTTGAAGAGGCTTGTCCGACTGTGAACGCAAACACAGGCTATATAGCTCAGGATGAAGAGGACTGATTGTTTCGAATTTTATTAGTATTTCGCAGTTGGTAATGACATATATAAGGAATGACAGACCATTGCCTACCGAAGATAATATTGAATTGGCAGTCACTTGCTCGAAAAAAAAAGAGGAGAGCCGAAACCAACTTGCCTTATTGCAGTTCAAAAGACAATGTCAAAAAGAGATCCATGAGCAGGAGACTGGATCGATGGAAAGGAGTAGAGATATGGAACCAGAAGGTGCAGGACGCTATATGGCTTTAAAGCTAGACTAAAAACTTTCACGTTGTCACTACAACTAGACTATGATAGACTACTAATTTAGACCACAACATTTAATTTTTAACAAATTTAACACTGCTGATGTGATAACTTAAGTTTAAACTACTTTGGATAAACTAAAATAAGATAGATCAGAACCTGCTGGTTTATTTTGAGAAGAAAATCTGAATGTTAAGAATAATTTATTGAGGATTAATCGAGATATAAGAGTGACTATTTAGGCTGTAAGATATGTTGCAGTCGAGCATTTTGTTGATTTGAATGTTGCATTAGCAGAAGAGTAGAAAAGAACTTAAATATGTAGACAACCTCAACAGAGAGAAAGAATTCAAAACATTCTATAAGAAAGTTAACATCAACAGAAAAGAATTCAAGGCAACCACAAGACAGTGCAGCAGTCAGAATGGCAACCTACTAACAAGAAGGAAAGATGTATTGAATAGATGGGTGGAATACTTTAACCAGGCACTTAATATAGAGAAAGAAGAAGAAAATCTGGAAGACGAGAGAGGTAAACGAAACAGACGAGAGGAAAGAGGAACCACTAACGATTCTTGAAGTTAAAGATGCAGATAAACAACTAACCACAAACAATTCACTCGACATCATATATAATCTCCCAGCTGAACTATATGAAGAAGGTGACCATGATACCATAATTGCATCACAGCAGCTTATGAAAGAAATATGAACACAAAAATCCCTCCCCAATGATTGGAATATTGGAATACTTTGCACCATACACAAAAAAGAAGATATCTTTGAATGTTCTAACCACAGAGGAATCACGCTTCTAAATGCAGCGTATAAAATATTTTCCACAGTACTATGTCACTGTATGGCACCATATGCAGAATGGATAGTAGGAAAATACCAGACTGGTTTAAGAGGTCGTAAATCGACAATTCATCAGATTGCAACCCTGAAACAAATTTTGGAAAAAGCACTGGAATATGGAATTAATACCCATCACACATTTATAGACTACAAAGCAGCCTACGACTCTGTGAATAGAAGAAAAATGTTCAAAGCAATGAAAGTGCTAGGAATATTAAATCAGTTGCATCATCAAATTTAACAAAACTAACTCTTGATAAAATTGAATGTAGAGTACCAATTTAGGGGGAACTGTCTGAACCTTTTAAAATAAATAACGGGCTGCGCCAGGGAGACCCTCTCTCCTGTATACTGATCAATCTGGCTCTGGAAAAAGTAATAGGTATGTCACAAATCACAACCACTGGTTCAATATACAATAAATCAGTGCAAATCCTGGCCAATGCTGATGATAACAATATTGTTGGAAGAACGAAAAACGCTGTACGGGAGGGGTATGTAGCATTGAAAGAATCAGCTACAAAAATGTGTTTAATAGTAAACATTAACAAAACAAAGTATATGAAAATAATCAGGCAACCATAAATGCCACGACCACTTAACACTGAAAATAATACTACCTCAGAGATAAATCGCAGAATTTGCACGGCCAACATATCCACAATTATATCGAGAAATACAACAATAAAACTCTCCAAATCAATAATACGCCCAGTTCTAACATATGGTTCAGAGACCTAGACTCTAACAAAAAATAATGAAAACATGTTAGAATGTTTCGAAAGAAAAGTACTAAGGCGCAGTAAATAACAATGGAGTGTGGAGAAAACGATACAACTTCGAACTTTATAGAATATACCAGAAACCTGATATCATAAAACACATTAAGATAGGATGTCTGAGGTGGATAGGGCATGTAATGCGGATAGAACATAATAACCCAGCTAGAAAAACGACTGGAGAGAAATTATTGAGGAGGCTAGTACCACGCAGGGTTGTAAAGCCAGAATGGTGATGATAAGCAGAAGAGCAATTAGAAGGACATCAAGAAATGTTAACAAACGATGATATTCAAAAAATAGTTAAGGTATTTTTCAAAGAAGGCAAGAGAAATAATAAGAAAAAGAGATTGATTTTAAAGAAGAAGAATGATTACTATAATACATTGTAGAGGCATTTTGAATAATATAAAGTTGGAATGTAAAAATTAATAGATTATGTCTTGTTTACGGACTGCTTATTAAATTAAAGTTACGAGAATAAACACTAATGTCATGAGATCTCTCAAAAAAGTCACCTGTAAAATGAAAGGAAATCCAAATGATGTTTCTGTTTAATGTAAGATTTTTTTCTTGTAAACTCCAACATGTATAATCTTATAAACTGCAACAGAGGTAATTTTAAAAGGTATTATCGGTATAAATAAATATATTTATAACCTTCAATATAATTCAGGTCTACGTTCCTCAGGATGCGTAATTTAAAAGCTCTCTATGAAATAATATTTATTAATTTCAATGCAAAAATAAGAACAAAAGGACGAGGAAAAATAAGCAAGGGCTTGCCACGGAATGAATAGAAGGAATGAAAAAGTTGCGCGACTTCTACAGTTTGTATTGGAATATAACCGTTATATATCGGCCAAAAATTTGGCCATACCGGCCAAAAATAGATCCGTCCATCTGGCTTTTTGTTGATCTTAAGAAGGCATATGACTCAATACCTAGAACCAAGCTATGGGAAGCAATGGAAAACATCGAAATTCCACGAAGATTAAAAAACGCGGTAAAAGCACTCTACAAGAATAACGAAGTAGCTATCAAAACGGGCAATAGAATATGCAGTCCATTTAAGACGACAAAGGGACTACTACAGGGTTGCTCCACATCCCCCACCCTGTTCAAAATATTTCTGGAAAAAACCCTGAAACCATGGAAAAGAAAGTGCGAAGGAATGGGTATACCAGTAAGGAACGAATATCTATATACGCTAAGTTTTGCCGACGACCAAATAGTGATCGCACAAGACGAGGATGACCTCAGTTTTATGATGAGAAAACTGGAGCAGGAATATACAAAGAATGGGATGGAAATAAACCTAAAGAAAACTGAATACCTAACAACGGAGAATACAGAAATAAAACAGCTGGAAATAGACGAAGGTAAACAAATCAAAGGAACAGACAAGTATAAGTATTTAGGTTTCATAATACCAAACAAAGGAACAACGGAAGAAGATATAAAAAATAGACTTGGACAAACAAGAGACTGCATACGAAAATTGAACCCGGTACTATGGGATAAGAACATCAGCATGAAAACAAAGAAAAAAATATATAATACCATGACAAGAAGTATCCTCACTTATGGGTGTGAAAATTGGACAATAAATAAGAAAACCAAAAACAAAATAAGAGCAACAGAGATGGAATTTCTAAGGAGAAGCTGCAGAGTAACAAGAAGAGATAGGATAAATAACATGGAGATTAAGAGGAGAATGGGCATGAACTCCGACATAATAGACTACATTGAACAGAAGAGGTTAACCTGGTACGGACATGTCAGAAGAGCAGACCAAAATCGGTGGATAAATAGAATAACAGAGTGGAGCCCGATAGGAAGAAGAAAGAGAGGCAGACCCCGAAGATCTTTCAGAGATGAGGTGGACGAAGCAATGAGTAGAAGAAACCTACAGGAAGGGGACTGGCTAAACAGGAAAAATTGGAGAAAACGGTTGAGTGAAGGAATACAGTGAAAACTGTGGAAATCCTTGTATATATATATATAATGAATACCTTCTTCAAAAAACTTATTGGTAGAAAATGGGCATGGTCCAGTCCAGATGAGATTTCTATACGGAAATCACGAAATATTAGAAACTATTAACAGTACATTATATACAGTACATTAAGATTTTTATTATTCAAGAATTAATCTAGTAATAAACAAGAAGAACAAAGGATTGTAATTATAACATACCTAATGTATCTGAAAACTGTTTAAAATGCTAAGACCTAAAGATAAACTTAAATTAACATGAAGAAACATTATTTAGATTATATAGATCTTAGATATACAAATATGAATAAAAGAATGATAATCGAATGCACTCGAAATATTTTACTGGACAAACAAAAACCAAAAATTAAACCAGATCCACTTATTTTTACTCTTTAGGTAGATACGAAAAGAGCTATAGCCTAACCCTAACCCATTACAAACTTTGCATATCTATTGTGCCTTATATTATAAATATAACAGGTAAAAATCCTGTTGTCAATATGAGCCCATATGAGTCAAGTGCTTTTTGAGCCTACGGTATGCAGTTGACAATTTCACTATTATCCTAAAACTTTTAGGTTTAGCTCAGTAAGTCTGCTGTAAATTTGATTGATTTGTAAAATTATGTTGCGTTCTGCACATACGATGACCTCAATATAACAATTTTGGTCATCCTGAAGGGGGAGAGAAGATATTTTGTTCAATCTAGAACTCGCTGGTTTCCCCCTTTCTGGTTGGGTATGTATATTAAAATAAAAGAAATGAAAGCAAGTGGACTGTATAAAACTCTATTTTAAAAAGAGGTGAAATTAAACATAAATATACATAACCCAATATAAAATTATAAAAAAGAAGAATATAAACTTAAAAGAAGAAGAATATATGTAGTACAAACTTACACACAAAAAGAGAACCATAAACAAAACAAAACTGTCGATTGTATATATACCACGTTATAGATAGAAATAATATACAAAAAATAAAAAATATGAATATATATGTCATATAAAAACAAATTATTAAACTCAATGCAAAAGTATACTCATAATACACATTATGAGTTAATATTAGGTAATAAAATACACAACACTGTGATATATATACAAAAAGAATAGTGAAATTATTATAATATAAAAAATATACAAATCTACATAAAGGTAATGAAATGTTCTCAAGCAAGTTCAATCGCGATCGCGGCACAACAGATAAAAGTTCGAAGCAAATATGACATCTATATACCAAGTAAACGTACTTGATATATGCAGCAACAAAATTATGGTGTATTGTAGCTTACCCCATAAATCACAGCACCAGCCGCTATTACCAACGTCTTCATCGACGTACACCAGGAACCACAAAATTTCTAATTTCAACTTTTCTACATCAAACCGACTTCCTCGGTCAAGGGACCGCTGGCAAGTGTCTTAAGGTACTCTTAACCCAAACGCACACACATGTGTGTGGTTTGAGAGATAAAACTCGACTTTGATTGTGTAGATGCATCGCTTATCTCCAATACACATCTGTGTCATTTTGCAGATTGCCCGTCTCGTAGCATGTAGTTTTTAACCCAGATGCACCCTTATACATGAAATCTTGATATACGGGGAGAATCAAAACTACCATAAAGTCTGTAATATTTAATAAATGTTTATACACCGTTGCGAAACTGCAACATTCTCCCCGCGTTGGCATACGTGCCAATAACACATAACTGTACTTTGTACTCGCGACGCACTGTACAAATTCCGAAACCGTAAACACTTCTTCGGTTACGAAACGAACGCCACACTTACAAGGATACGAAAAGCTATACATTTACAAAAGAGCTTACGAACGATAATAGATTACAAATACATAACTACATACTAAATATACATCACTACAATTATACAATTATCAGTACTATACATAAAACAGATTTCCCCTCTAATAGGAAGTGCATTCCTCTATTATCCTAGGATACAATACATGAACTTGACGCCATCGAGATGTGACTACTCAAGCGAGTCCTCAGGATATCATGGACGGACCAGTTAACCAACGGGACCGTATGAAAAAGAAAGAGGAAAGAAAGAAAAGTGATGTATATGATTAGAAGGCAACAATCAGAAAGTCTCGGACACATGATGAGAGACGGCACTCGATACAAATACTACAAATAACCTTCTAATAGTTCTCGAAAAGCAAGAAAATGGGAGAAGACAAATATCCTGGTTAACAAACCTAAGGAAATGGTTCTCCGCAACAACAACTAAATTAAGGACAAACAAACAGAATATTTATAGCCCGAATGGCCACTAAAATATTCGAAACGAATAAGCAGCAAAGGTAAAAGCAATATCGTATGAATTGTAACACTGTCCCTAGATATTAGCAATCTACCTGGACAGACATAATCACAACGAAAAATGCGAACATGTAAAACGAAGAAACTATATCCTTCCATAAGCTTTATCCATAAAAGATAATTATGATAATTCGAACAACAATAAGCAAATTATATCTCAGGTTGAGACTTAGCTCCCTGTCGATAAAAAAGATAAAAAAGCGGCGACTAATTCTAAGCTAGGAGTAGACTTAGTCAATTATAATAAATCAAAATTACGATAAATAAAGAAATAAAGAGAATAGATAAAATACGAACATTTATGCTATTCAATAAACAAGGCTTTTATACATAGTAATGCAATTTTGAAATGAACAAAAACAAAAATGGTGCGGCTCCTAAGAATTCTTTGTACCTAAAGAATTCGTACAATGTCAATAGAAAATGTCTTAACTCTCCAAACGTTGAAACCGTTATTTTATTATAACGTGGCGCAAATACATAAACAAATAAAGCTACGCAAGCTTTAAGCAAAAAGTATATCTCATAATCTATGGCAATAAACAGAAATCTCGAACTGGTAACACAATGATGGATGGGACTCTCAACATTATAAAATGTGCAACAACTAAGTCCGAAATGATCTCTACAATTGGACGTACCTTGGGGCCCTACATGGCCCAACTGTACGTGTGTTTTAAACATCTTTAAAACAACTAGATAATTCGAAGAAAAGAGAAAATGATGCTTTTGAGCATAAGGTATGGTAGCATTTCTCAACATACCGCTAACTTTCGCACGGTGAATAATTTCCTCTGGAAATAAATTCGGAATATCCAACTGATTATCCGGATTGGCAATACCGGATGGCAACGATTCCAATATACGAGGAAACGAGAGACTTTTTAATTCTTGAACAATAAGCAATTCAGCTTGCTTTTTACGAACGTTTCTGATGAAACAAAACACAAATGACTTTACTCGGCGTAAACGAGAAAGATAGGAGTACGTTTTAAACATATGTACTCGGAATGTTAAATCTAGAGATGGGTGTAGTACCACTCTAGGAACTTTTGACCCAATTATGGTCGCAATATCCAAGTTATTAGATTCTTTAAAATTGTCTCTGTCACGAGACGTTAAGAATTTTGGCTCACAATGCCAAGATTTTGATCGAGCAAGTGTATCGGGGTTAGCTCCCCGCGAAGCTGTATTGGCAGTGTCATCATCAGACACCCCATCATGGAAGTCGTGCAAAGAAAAATCCTTACGTAAGGATTGAATTTTAGAATGGGCCTGAGGCCCAGAGAGATGTAAATCATTAAAGGATAGCCCCGTAGAAGAACTCGCGTTTGTATGAGCGTCACGAGTCTTGTAGGACTCACTATCATTTACCACCGCAACAGGTGGGAGGGAATATGCAATACTGCTAAGGCCAGTAGGTAACGCCTTAGGGACAATATCTACATGAGCTAAAGTCGAGGATAGCTGACCTGACGAACTAGGCGCCATCACACGAGGTGTTTGAGACGTGGATGTCTCGAAAGAAGGTTGAGGTTTTGAAAAAGATGAGTCTTTTGACATATGATTTTGAGAAGATTTAACTACATTGAGTAGATGGCATAAATCTGAAATAAGTGTGGGAGGTCTTTCCCCCACATGTAACCTAGAAGAACAATGGGATGCACTACCTACTTTATAATACGTACAGGATGGGAGGACGGGCTCCCATATTATAAGTCCCATTGCCTTACAAAACAAATCATCTACAATGTTTCGATCCTCGCTATCTTCAGCGGAATCTACCAATAAATTCTCGATTGCATCCTGTGCGCATTCATATTTATCATATTCAACCTGTAAATACTCACGACGAACTTTCAAAAGATAATCAATATCGACCAATGAAACATTTTCTGCAATCCAATTACAGTGACGAATAATTGCATTTTTTGCAGACCGTCTCTTGAATTTGAGGGTGTCCATTGTTTAGACAAAAATGGAGCAGCTTATATTTAAAACTCACAAGACAAACAAGAAAAAGATTGTGAATGAGTAAGAGTAATTGTAACTCCCTGGATTTTTTACAGAAACAAACCAAAGAGATACTTGTATTAGTCGAAACAGGTTTCTACAATAAGACAACCACAAACAAAATAAAAAAAAAACAGTCTCCACAGACCAGGTATCTTATCAAGGAAAAGATATATCCCAACATAAAACGATTACAATCTGTTACTAATGTCCCTACAATCAGGAGAAATTATACAAAAAAATGGTTGCAATAACCGAAAATACTTTTTCCACCCTTACAAACACTAACGTACACAAAAGAAGATCTACAGACTGGGTATCTTTTTTCACAAAATAAATACCCCAGTGTAAATGGTTATACAAACCGCAAAAAGGTCTCTAGCATAAGAAAACCCTGAAAAACTAAAAGTAAGAATGTCTTTCGGCAGACTGAGTATATGCTTAGACAAAAGAAATACTCAACTAAAAGCACTTTCAAAAAATTAGCAAGAAATGGTTATAAAACCTGAAAAAAGGTCTCTGTTATAAGAGCACCTTGAATAATGTATATAAAAAAAGATATAGTCTTTCCACAGACTAGTTATCTTTCAGTATAAAAGAAGTCTCAACGTAAGATGGTTATAAAAACCGTAAAAAAGGTCTCTGTAAAAAGAGCACCTTGAAAATTAATTAATGTAAAGTACAAAATCGTCTTTTTGCAGACAACTGGATATCTTTTAGTATAAAAGATATACCGTAATGTAAAATGGGTATAACAACCGCAAAAAAGGCTCTGTCAGAAGAGAACCTCGAAAAAGCAATGTAAAAAAAAGAAATAGTCTTTCGGCAGACTAGGTATCTTTTAGTAGAAAAGAATTTTATATACAATAAATGGTTATAACAACCACGAAAAGAAGGTCTCTGTCAGAAGAGCACCTGAAACAAAGAATGTAAAGAAGAAATAGTCTTTCGGCAGACCAGTAGGTATCTTTTTACATAAAACAAATACCTGACTATATAGTTATGATAACCGCAAAAAGGTATACAGTAAATAAACCTTGTACAACGTAAAAAGTAAAATGTCTTTCGGCAGACTGGGCAACTTTTCAGATAAAAGAAAACCCGACTATACTATGGTTGTGATAACCGCAATAAGGTCTCTAGCATAAGAGAACCTCGACAAAGAAATAGTCTTTCGGCAGACTAGGTATCGTCTTTCGGCAGACGACTGGGTATCTTTTCAGATAAAAGAAATACCCCAACTATACTATGGTTGTGATAACCGCAATAAGGTCTCTAGCATAAGAGAACCTCGACAAAGAAATAGTCTTTCAGCAGACTAGGTATCGTCTTTCGGCAGACGACTGGGTAACTTTTTAGATAAAAGAAATACCCCAACAAATAGTTATCACAACCAACTAGGCTCCTACCATAAGGAACCCGTGATCAAGTCAAATAAAATGGTTATCATAATTGATAAGGTCCCTACCATAAGGAAACCGTAAACAACGAGATATTAACTGGTTATCATAACCGACAAGGCTCCTACCCCAAGGAAACTGCAACTAGACATAACAAATACACATGGAAAAAAGGTATCTACTAGCAGAGAACCCTAAACAAACATAAAAACAGAAAAAGAAGAAGAAAGATCCGGCTCGAAGGACCATTATGTTGCGTTCTGCACATACGATGACCTCAATATAACAATTTTGGTCATCCTGAAGGGGGAGAGAAGATATTTTGTTCAATCTAGAACTCGCTGGTTTCCCCCTTTCTGGTTGGGTATGTATATTAAAATAAAAGAAATGAAAGCAAGTGGACTGTATAAAACTCTATTTTAAAAAGAGGTGAAATTAAACATAAATATACATAACCCAATATAAAATTATAAAAAAGAAGAATATAAACTTAAAAGAAGAAGAATATATGTAGTACAAACTTACACACAAAAAGAGAACCATAAACAAAACAAAACTGTCGATTGTATATATACCACGTTATAGATAGAAATAATATACAAAAAATAAAAAATATGAATATATATGTCATATAAAAACAAATTATTAAACTCAATGCAAAAGTATACTCATAATACACATTATGAGTTAATATTAGGTAATAAAATACACAACACTGTGATATATATACAAAAAGAATAGTGAAATTATTATAATATAAAAAATATACAAATCTACATAAAGGTAATGAAATGTTCTCAAGCAAGTTCAATCGCGATCGCGGCACAACAGATAAAAGTTCGAAGCAAATATGACATCTATATACCAAGTAAACGTACTTGATATATGCAGCAACAAAATTATGGTGTATTGTAGCTTACCCCATAAATCACAGCACCAGCCGCTATTACCAACGTCTTCATCGACGTACACCAGGAACCACAAAATTTCTAATTTCAACTTTTCTACATCAAACCGACTTCCTCGGTCAAGGGACCGCTGGCAAGTGTCTTAAGGTACTCTTAACCCAAACGCACACACATGTGTGTGGTTTGAGAGATAAAACTCGACTTTGATTGTGTAGATGCATCGCTTATCTCCAATACACATCTGTGTCATTTTGCAGATTGCCCGTCTCGTAGCATGTAGTTTTTAACCCAGATGCACCCTTATACATGAAATCTTGATATACGGGGAGAATCAAAACTACCATAAAGTCTGTAATATTTAATAAATGTTTATACACCGTTGCGAAACTGCAACACAACCAACAATGGAGAACGTGGAGTCAACACGAGAGTTGTTTGCTGTTAGAGTGCTTCAGGAATTTACGTTCCACCTATGCTTATATTTAAGCGTATGTGAATGAATAATGATTTAAGGGTTGGTGCTCCACCAGGGAGTACGGTTGAGATATCATTATCATGCTACATGACTGGTGATCTCTTTGTAAAATGCCTCCAGCATTTTATTGATTCTGTAAACCCAACAGTAGAAAAAAAGTTCTTTTGGTACTGGATGGGCATACAACGCACTACAAGAATCTTGAAGCAAATTTACGTGCTAGAGAGCACGGTGTAATAATGCTACAATTGCCTGGGTATACGACTCATCGCATGCAGCCTTTGGATAGATTATCCTTTAAGCCTTTCAGAGGCTACTACACTCAATAAGTTGAAAAGTGGCTTCGTTATAACACCGGATTATGTGTTACACAACTTCACGTAGCTGGCTTGATTTCTGAAGCTTATGGGAGCCCAGCAAGCATTGAATTTGCAGTCAATGGTTTCCGAACTAGTGGAGTATGGTCTGTTGATCGCATGGTCTTCAAAGATCATGACTTTTGTGCGGCTGGAAATTTAAATGACCATGAAGGCAGTGAAAATTGGGAAGATGGTGAAAATGAAGGGTCTAATGAAGCAAACAAGAAACTACTTAGGTCTACAATATGAGCCAATGTAGAGTACGAAATAATCTGGCCTGAACTATCTAGTTCTAAAAAGAGTTTAGCTACGACCACTACATTCACTAGGCCTACTAAAAAACTAGTAAAGCAAGTTCAAAACTTAACATTTCAATTGATTCAATTTCCCCGATACCGAAGCCTCGTCCAAAATCCAAAAAGGCAACAGCACAAAGGGCAATAGTTTTGATGGGAAGTCCCTATAAAAATGAATTATAATTAGCTAAACAGTTACAGTTAGCGCAGGAACAGATAAAACAAATCAAAATGAAATTGGGGAAGGTTAAACCGAAGAAACTTGTAAGTGCTCCAAAAATAAAACTAGAAGGTAAAACTAGTCTTAAAATGAACAAAGAAGCTATAAAGAAAAACAGCGACCTGACATTATTATAACCTGACATTATTATAGAGATGTGTGTTGATGAGTGGTTCTGTTCAATTTGCCACGAAAAAAGAATTGAAGACATGATCGAATGCACCAAATGCCATTCATGGTGTATTCACACTAAAATATATTTTACTATACACTATATAGGTTAACTACGGGTACAATTAAGGAAACTCATTGTACAAATAACAAATAAGTTTTCTAAATTGTACCACTTGCAACCTACCAGGAAAACACACTTTTTTAACAGTAAAGTCGCATCATATGATATCAAGTTACAAAAATTATTATGTGTGTCGTTCAGTTAAATATGACGTATATTATTCGAATTAAAGATCGAAATATGTTAATGGGTATAATATTAGCAACTCTCCCCTATAAATATATCATAATAAACAAAACCTGTTTTTTATAATATAAAAATATTATTAATGTATTTAAAAGATAATCACGACAATAATATAACAAATATATCAGAAATAAATTTATTATGTTTCTTGTAACTATAAAATAGTGGAAGCACTACAGACAACAATGGATATTAATGATACAGAAATTTTGTTCTTAAAAATTCCTTAGTAGTAAAATCGTTTACTGCGAAACCGAATAATATAAATGTCCTTGAAATTGAAACGTTTTATATTCAAACAACGTTCATCTTTTAAAACAAAATAATAATATATTATTTATGCGTCATGTCGGCATTTTCTGGAATTGTTCTTGATATAAAATTATATTTCTAAGCAGGAAATATGTCTTGTTAAAAATTGAATTAGGTAAAATTAGTTTAATAATACAATAATTTAAAAAATACAAAATACGAAACTTGCAAGGAAAGATTTCTAAAATCAGAAGAAATTTAACAGTGTTTTGATTTATCAAAAGCGAATGGGCTAAACTAAAACTGTCAAAAAATTTCAAATCGATTCGATTCTCTTTACTTCATTTGGACAGTTTTCAACATCACGTATATGGAATTAAATGACACCGTTTATTTTTTTAATGCTACAAATTACGTGATTTTTAGAAAATAAGTATTCTTCAGAATCATTCAATATTCTCATTTTATGAACTGATTACGGCTAAACGCTTATAGTCTTAAGAGAAAACGTAATCATAAAAAATAGATGTACACAACTAAGCAAGTAATTCAACTGGTTGCAGAAATGATTAAGAATTCAACTCAAATTGCGAAACGGTCTGAAGACAAGACTGAAAATATAAATAAAATATGGATATCCAGTAAAGACATTGTAATTACACTATCATTAAAGCATTTAAAAAATCGATAAACACTAAAAAGACTGGATGACAAAAGAAATATCGAAATCAGAAAGAAAATTCGTAATTAAAAAAAAAACTAATCTTCAAGAAATCAGGACAAAAATTTATACCGGAAAACAAACGAACTGGTAGAGAAAGCAAGAGCAGAAAAAAATTCATGTTTACTGGATGAAGACAATACAACTGTTAGTGATATTAAAGGTAAAATTAAAAAGTAGATGAAATGCTAAACGCTATAATGAATATTACAAGAGTTTAATGAATATTATATTAAAACTGTTCCTCAAAGGTATATATCACATACTGTATGTTAATTAAACAAGACATCAGAGATACTTAATGTAGATTCAGAAGAAAGGGTTTGAGGAAGCGCCATTTTGATAATCTATAAATCGGTTGTTTCAACTTAAAATTTAAAATATAGTAATGTAACGATGAATGCAAAATCGCAACAGTGTAAAATAAACTGACATCACAATAAAAATAATTTTAGAAAAACTCATTAACATCGATGACAAATAAACTCAAATAAATTTTAGAGCAAATTTAAGAGCAAATTTACTAAGATGTAAATTGAAGCTGGAAAGTCAGATAATAGAACAATATTGATGGAGTTTAAATACCTACGCATCACATTATCTAGCTACGGAAAGCTCGAAACTGAAGTGAAAGATCAAATGAATAGAGCAAAAAGAGCCGCAGGTCGTCTAAATATAACAATATGGAGAAATAAATATATCGGGAAAGAAATGAAAGGCACAATTTACCAAACAGTCATCAGACCAATAATGACATACGCGGCAGAAACACGACCTGACACACAGAGGACAAAAAGGATATTAGAAACAGCAGAGATGAAAACACACACATTAAGAGTAGAATGTAACGATCATATAAGCCGAATGACAACAAATAGAGTAGTAAAGACGGCAAGAGACGGTTTCCCAATAGAAAGACTATCAGTAAGAAGACCATAAAAACGATAGAACGACAACTTACTGGAAGCACATTGAAAAACAGTCATGTCTACATAAAACAAGAAGAAAAAGAAGAAGAAGAAGAAGTAATCAAAAGACGGAAATAATAAAGAAATTACTAATATTCATGAAAAGTTGCAAAATGCTATATCTTCGATATGTTTTTGGGATAAACATAATCTATCTTTCTGACTGTAGCAACACATAAAAATTTTAGCTATTTTTTACCTAGTTTTTATAATTTCGGATGCTAAATACACAGCATCGTAGCTTTCTTAATCATAGGGAGTAATTTTTAATTCTAGCAATAATATTCATCATGATAGTCATTCGCATCTTAGCAGATGTGATCTGCTTCAGCAGCTTGGATAGTTTGATTAATGATATTTTTCCACTGGTCGCGGTCATTTGTTACATGTACTGCCTCAGTATAATGTTTGTTGAGAAGCTTTTTCGTAATATCTGCCCATTCCTGTGGAGATTTGCTCCATTTTGTTCACTTCCTCTACTTTTTTAATCACATTAATATTAAATGGTACTAAAACCAAAGAATTTAAGTTGTAGAGCAGAGAATAACGAAAGAGAGGGCACCTATATATCTTCTCATGGAAGCCTAAAATTAATAGAAAAATGAAAAGAACCAGAAATAGCTCTAAATTAAAACCAAAACGCGAGAGACCCTTGGAAAAGAATAAAGATTATTGTTTTTATGCAATGTATGTATGTACGTATGCCCTTTTTCTACTTAACGACTTGCAAAAATTGAATGTATTTTCTAGCAACCGATAATCATAGATTAACAAAATAAATAAATATATAAATACAACTTTCCTTACTAAAAAATACTGTAACGGATCAAACATTCTTGTGCGGTTGTAAGCAGGTGTATCTACTTCTTTTAGAAGAAACGGCTGAACATACATCGTTGTTGTAATCATATTTCGAACGATTTCATGCCGAATTAATTGGATGATTATCTTATCTGCATAATTTAATTTGCGGGTACTATTAGCTGATTAAGAAAATACTTAAATGTAATTTTCTGTGAAATTATTATTAAAGTATAATTAATATTTTCTTTACAACGTTTCTGTTCATTATACCTAAAATGGCCTAACATTGATGAAGGTTTGTAGGTACATAGGTACACATTTTCATATTGCGTGGGTAGACACTTACGGTATAATATATATATA
The DNA here is from genome assembly GCF_040954645.1 of Diabrotica undecimpunctata. Classification (NCBI taxonomy): domain Eukaryota; kingdom Metazoa; phylum Arthropoda; class Insecta; order Coleoptera; family Chrysomelidae; genus Diabrotica; species Diabrotica undecimpunctata. Next base: position 69,205,011 of record NC_092804.1, on the reverse strand, counting down.
TATATATATATATATATATATATATATATATATATATATATATATACAGTGTGGCGCACCGAAAACGAAACAGAGGCATTTACTGACAGATGACTCCTTTTTTGAAAAAACGCTCGGACCCGTCGATTTTGTTTTCGAGGGGGACACAAAATTGGCATAAAATCACTTTAACATTTGCAGCCCCTTAAGCGGGGGTGGCATCATCCCTAAAATCTTAAATAAAAAGGGGGGTCGAATGATCCATTATTTGAAAGGTCTTTCAACTCCCTTTATAATGATGTAAAATTCATGTATTCAGTTCAGTAGTTTTGGAGATTTATTGATTTAAAGTTTAAAGTAGACTTTAATAGGTACATCAAATTAGTTTGTACTTCTTTCAGAAGAAATTTGAGTAAAAGCATTTTCTTGATAAGTAAATGCTTTTATTTACTACGCCCATGGTTTATTAATAATAAAAATAGCAATTGAAGTGTCCTTTGTGACAAAAAAAAGTTGTTTCTTGAAGAAAGATAAGTAGAGAATGCCACGTACTTATTTTAAATAGGAAATAGTACTTTAGTTTGCGATTGATTTGACCAATCTTTGTTGTTAAAATATCATTAATACATAAATTAACCATGGTATATTTCACGGCAGAAAGGGTTAAAATTATTGAAATATTTTTCGGAAATAATCAGTGCGCTAATAGAACAGCACAAATTTTTAATGAGCTACATGAGAACAATAATGTGCACCGAAAATATGTTCTAGAACTTGTAGCTAAATTTCGGGAAACTGGATCAGTCGCCAATAAAAAACGTAATATTGAAAATCCTATAAGGAACGAAGCAACATAAGTGGGGGTTTTAGGGCAAGTTATTGTAGATCCTACATTAAGTACCCGCAAATTGCAAACTTCGTGTGGTGTCAGTCGACGTACTATCCAACGGATTCTAAAGGCCCATAATTTTCATCCGTATAAAATTCACCTTGTACAAGAACTTAATGAAGACGATTTTGATAAGCGATTAGAATTTTGTGAAGTTATGAGTGAACGAATTACAAACGATGAACAATTTTTATTTAACATTTGCTTTTCCGACGAATGTTCCTTTTTTTTAAATGGCGAAGTAAATCGTCATAATTGTCGATATTGGTCGGACTCTAATCCCAGAATTTACCATGAGGTACACACACAGCAGCCACAAAATTAAATGTTTGGGCTGGAATTTTTGGCGATCATTTGGTTGGTCCTTTTTTCTTACCTGGAAATTTGACTGGTGAAATGTATTTGGAATTACTGCAAAATACCATAGATCCTGCGCTAACAGATATAATTGAAAATCAGAATGATGGTCGATACGTTGAGAATATGTTGATGTTCCAACAGGATGGTGCCCCGCCACATTACGCATTAAGAGTTCGGCATTATTTAGATCAGACCTTTCCAGGTCAATGGATTGGTAGAAGAGGTGCCGTTGAATGGCCCCCAAGATCGCCAGATTTATCACCTTTGGATTTCTTTTTGTGGGGTTACTTAAAAAGCAAAATCTATGCTACTCAGCCAACATCCTTAGAAGATTTACGACAAAGAATTGTGAATGAGTGCCATCAAATTACTCCTCAAATATTGCAAAATGCCCGGCAACGTTTTCAGCAAAATCTTTATTATTGCATGGAAAGTAATGGTGGTCATTTTCAACATTTACTCGGCTGACAGGTCAGTTCATTCTTTATTTTTTAACAACTTTGCTGCTATGTATTGATCTCCTCTTACGATGATGTATTTAAACTTTAAATCAATAAATCTCCAAAACTACTGAATTCAAGTACATGGATTTTACATCATTGTAAAGGGAGTTGAAAGACCTTTTAAATGATGGGTCATTCGACCCCCCTTTCCATTTAAGATTTTAGGGATGGTGCCACCCCCGCTTAGGGGGCTGCAAATGTTAATGTGATTTTATGCCAATTTTGTTTCCCCCTCGATAACAAAATCGACGCGTCCAAGCGTTTTTTTTTAAAAGGAATCATCTGCCAGTAAATGCATCTGTTTCGTTTTCGGTGCGCCACCCTGTATATAAATTAAGGTACTGTCATCAAGTGCCACCAATCACGCACTTCGATGTTCATCGCCCTTCCTTCTGGAACAAATAATTAAATCTAATTGGTCGAGAAATGAAAAAGTTTCATATAAAAGTTAATTATCTTTAAATATGGGACATTTTCGGATCTCGCTCTCAGTCAAGTTGACAGTCAAGTACAGTCAAGTGTTAGTGTGTGTTTACCCGTGTAGGGTAGCTCCCTAGAGCACTTTGCTCGAAGGGCTCTGTTTCTTTCTAAGACTCTGAAGCTGAGTTTTTTTCTTCTTAGAAAGAATGTGTTTTATTTACCACCCTAATAAAACCACAAGGGCATTGACCTCCTCAAGGTCATGCCACAATAAGAGCGTACCGGCCAACTACGCAATATTACACCATATTGCGCAATAGTTGGACAGATTAATAAACATGGAAACTTGCACCAAGTTGCAATCAGTTTTTCATACGTTTATTAATTCCCCCGGAGACGACATGGCGCCCAACCTTCAACGAACTCTACCACGACTCCGAGATGTCAGAGTTCTCATGCTCCGCGATCGAAAATCGCAAAAAGTTCCAACACGATGCCTGCATCAAAACCACTCAAGAAAACAGCGGGGAGAAGCATCGGATGTTAGTACACCACACTAACATGCCGATATCCACCTTCTGCAGCCCTGAAACCGTCGATGTGCCATATCTCCGACGAGCCAGCCTACTTGATGCTAAGTACCTGATGCAATGGATGTCTCCGCAGTGGCCAGTCACTGCCTGCCCTACCATTATGTGGTCCAGAGCACCACGGAGGCTCAGGCAAACCCACCGGTGACATGCAGAGGGGAAATGTACAGCTAGAGAGGACGAAGCCGCCGTAGAACGAGCACGTCGTCGAGGATGGACCTGCAGATGCTGTCCACAACACCGATCACCGCCTGTGAGTGTTTTTGTGCAGTGCAAGTGCGCGGTACGCGAGTGTACGCGAGTGCAGTGAGTGTTAGAGGACTTGTAAGTAATTTGACAATATAGACATATTCATTCTGATATATTTCATGTTATATTTGATATATTTTATGCATTTCTTTTCTTTCCTATATGTGTATTGTAAAAAAATTGTTTTCTTAAGTTTTTTAATAAAATCATCTTTTTTTATCAGCCTCAGAGTCTCCAAAGCAGGGGGGATGTCATCAAGTGCCACCAATCACGCACTTCGATGTTCATCGCCCTTCCTTCTGGAACAAATAATTAAATCTAATTGGTCGAGAAATGAAAAAGTTTCATATAAAAGTTAATTATCTTTAAATATGGGACATTTTCGGATCTCGCTCTCAGTCAAGTTGACAGTCAAGTACAGTCAAGTGTTAGTGTGTGTTTACCCGTGTAGGGTAGCTCCCTAGAGCACTTTGCTCGAAGGGCTCTGTTTCTTTCTAAGACTCTGAAGCTGAGTTTTTTTCTTCTTAGAAAGAATGTGTTTTATTTACCACCCTAATAAAACCACAAGGGCATTGACCTCCTCAAGGTCATGCCACAATAAGAGCGTACCGGCCAACTACGCAATATTACACCATATTGCGCAATAGTTGGACAGATTAATAAACATGGAAACTTGCACCAAGTTGCAATCAGTTTTTCATACGTTTATTAATTCCCCCGGAGACGACAGTACACTCGAAGAGTGGTGGGTTTTTCGGTCAAAGTGGAGAAATAAAAATGTGGCTACTTCATCTATTTATTGAAGACGTTTCGCTTTTTAATCAAAAAGCATCATCAGTTCATCTAAAAAGAATAATATGAAAAATCAAACATCTATAGAGAAGTTGTTATAAGTGTGTTACCTTAAAAAGATATGTAGCAGTCAATGATATTAAATATGTAAAGAAGCTTATGAAAATGGACATTATACGATTATATTGTATAAACAATTAATTGAAACTAAATACAGTTTACAAATTCACTCAAACTTAGCACAGCAAAAGAACATGTACATGTATATAAAAAATATGTAAAAAACTTAAGTAAAAAACATTAATTTTCAGAGAACTAAAAAGATCATAAGATACACTTCCAACAGTATATTATTAACTAAATTTGATTTTGACTTTGGGTAACATTATTAAATAGATTACGATTGAATTAAGCGATATTTAAAATATATATATATATATATATATATATATATATATATATATATATATATATATATATATATATATATATATATATATAATCAAGTTACCACTCTTAGCTTCTTAGTTGCTGTCAGTGAAATGAGAAACAACAGGTAGGAAACACGCCAACCACGAGAAAAAACAGTGGCCTCGAGGTCAAAATATGACAGAACAGCAAGACGTATTTAAATAGTCTAAATTGTGACTGAATAGCCAGCCAACAGGTGAAGATTGATTCAACTTCCAACAGTCCAAGGTTCATAACATTTGGAACTGAGATTCATATAGATTCTATGAATCAATTTTAATTATAAAATTTTATTAAACGATTTGATCAGAAACAATTATTTCACATGTGTAAAAGTTACATTGACAAAATAATCAATAAAATGTAAGTTAAATGAATCTAAGTTAAATAAAGTAAGAAAATATTTTATTTTATTTTTATTTGAAATTATTAATATGAAAATATGATAGAACATACACCTTAGGGGACAATTTTAAAGTAAACAACATATTAAGCCTAATTCTGCAATATTAATGCATTATAAATGGCTCAAGTTCCTAATGTCCGTTCTCTTATTTAGAGCGTTAGGGTGTTTAAATATTGAACACATTTCCAAAAACTGCCTTTTAACGAGATTACGTTCATTGCCAAGAATCTTAACTTCAATAAAGTCCACTTTATTTTTTAGTGTTAATAGCATGCTGAGCAAAAGCACAAGTATGCTTAGATAAGTTGATATCACTGTGGTGTGTCGTAAGACGCCCTCTCAGTTGATCTCCCTGTCTACCCGATGTAGCATGAGTCACACTCAGCACAAGGTATGTAATAGATGACGTTTACTTGTTCCAGAAGGGACAAGGGTGTTTTTGTTTTAGAAAACAAATTCCTGACAGTCTTATCATTCTTAACAGCAATTTTAACAGGTACGTTATTCTGTTTATACAGTTTAATAAGTTTTTCAGTAACTTGAGGAACATAAGGTAGAGATGAGTAATGGGTGGTTGGAGTCCCAAGTACAGTATTAGGCAGAATAGTGTTATTAATGGAATTATTTGATATTATTCTAAGTTGGTCACCATTGGGTATATCATTTAAGGAGGAACCATAGCTTTGTAAATAAAGGTATTTATTAATGAGGGAGGATGGATAGGAATTATCATTCCCAGTCTATCAGTACTGTTTTAAACATTTCCATGTTTAAAACAGTACTGACAGACAATATCAATTAAGTTTATAATTATAATTAGTGATTAAAAAACACAAAAAGCAAACATAAAAAGCAACACATATATCTATTTAACAAACAATAGAAATAAACAATTTTATACATGTTAATACTATACAGGATGGTGAAATTCAACATTTCAACAACATTCAAAACGACAAACACCTTGAGATCTAATTTATCTAAAATTATATCTAACAATGAACAAGAAAAAACAAAGAATTGTATTTATAAAATGTCTTCTGAATGCGATCATTTTTATTTAGGTGAAACATCAAGACCATTAAATGTTTGAACAAATAAACATCAATTTTATATTAACAATACAGAATTTGAAAAGACGATACAACTTCGAACTTTATAGAATATACCAGGAACCTGATATCGTAAAACATATTAAGATAGGACGTCTGAGATGGATAGGGCATGTAATGCGGATGGAACAAAATGAAGCAGTTAGAAAAACTCTCCTTGACCGTAGGTAAATTGCCGTATGTCCATCTAGTAAAGTTTTGAGATAATGAGTAAATAAGATGAATTTCAGAAAATTAATGCAATCATTCTTAATCTGAAGACATATGAAATTATGTATTTATATAATTGTAACACTGTATATTAGTTAAACAATATTTTCCTACTGTGATAAAAAATTTGTTTACATATTGGATAATATTGTGACTTAAGGTCTTTTGCCTCAGCATTTACCAGCAGAAGTAAAAGTGAAGAAAATAGTAACTGCCTACTTAGGCGCAAATAAAAATAAAAATGAATATAAAAAAACATTTATTCATCAGCGCTATCATTAACATTTTGTCTGGAGATAACTAAATTTCTATAAAAGTCATCAAACTGACTGGGATCCACTGTAAAAGTTTTTTTTTATAGTAGATGATTCTTTTTTTTGTGTAATACCTTTTGGTTTTTCATGACGTAGTCATTCACTGTTCATTCACATTCACGTAGACATTCATTGTTCTGGAAGATTGTTCGCAGTTGCTGTTCTTCTAGCCACGTACAAATCTTTGAGTCTAGTTTTTTTAAAAGTCTTTCTAAAAAATTAAAATAAGTTTTAATTCTACTAACCGCGGGAATCTTTATGTATATATATATATATATATATATATATATATATATATATATATATATATATATATATATATATATATATATATATATTTAACGTGATTATTTCGACCAAAAAACAATTTATAAATATGTTGGAAATATCGGGTATGTGGTCTATATTAAATAAAAATCTTTGTTTTTTCTAAAGCTCAATATTTCGCCATTTATTTAATAGCTTCATCGGGAGTAACTGTAAAAAACAAACATTTCAAAAACACTGACGTACACTGAGATTTACAATACTTAGTATTGTATATATATATACATATATATATATATATATATATATATATATATATATATATATATATATATATATATATATATTGTTATGATGTGTTTTTTGTTTGAATGATGAGCAATGAGTATTTTTAATAATATAATATATAGGGTTTTTATCGCGGTTCTCAAAGAATTAGCTTGTAAGTACTTTTTTAAATTATCTTTATTATAACTATTATGAAACACACGTATATATCTAACCTAGCCAATGTAAATTTAAAATAAACTATCTTTAAATTGATGTTCTTATAAAACTAATTAAATTCTATTTAAACAAACTATCTTCAAAATTGAAATTGTTATAACACTAACTAAATTATATTAACAAAATTTTGTACCTTTCTTTCACTGAATGCCTAAATGAACTGTTTTCCACTATATATATTCTAATCACCACTGAAAGTCTTCGTACTTCGGTTATCCTTGTTTTTGTGAAATTTCTTTTTCCAATTATCAGCTTCTACCAATTTAAGATATATTTTTCTTCACCAGCATTTATATACCACCAAGAAAACCAGCAAACACCATTTATATTTATTCTTCTTTTGAATATACCAATATCCAATTATTATAAGTTGATTTATACTAATTTCCAATCATAATATAATTTTAATTCCTTCCAATGTCCATCCAATATTCTTCTAATATACTTTTATAATCTTCAATAATTATTTGTGTATAATTATAAATGTGCATTAAATATATGCATAATTTTTAATCTTCATTTAACTCACTATATTAAACAATTGGACTATCTCCAACTAACTTTCATATTTCTTAATAAACTGCTTGACTTCTGACTAAAAACTGCCATCTTGAATCCAAATCACGGGTATTTATATCTTTTTGGATATTCTAGAACCATCTGGTAAGAGATCATGTTCCAATTTGTTCTATTTCTTCGATATGGATGTTCTCGAAAAAATATCTGTTCCATCCACCGACATAATCATTATTCCAGAATATTCGACCGTAAACAATGGTCACACTCTGCACTCTGGAGAATTCGTTAATGTTCCATTGATAATTTTGTTGACATTTAGGCTTTTCAGATCAGAATAAACATTTAAATCATTAAATATATATAAATTAAACATTTTAAACTAACATAATTATTATAACCCCACTTATATTCGTATTATGATTAATTTCTATCTGTCAATTTACTGTATAGTTGGTTGCCTATGCACATGGCTCACTTAAATATATTTACAACATTAAAATACAACTTTTTACACTTATTATATGCTAATTTATTAAAAATGCCCTCACATAAATATATTTTATAAAATTCTCTAGTATATAACTTATAAATTATTTTCTATAAACCCTAATCGTCACAATATATATATATATATATATATATATATATATATATATATATATATATATATATATATATATATATATATATATATATATATATATATATATATATATATATATATATATTTATATCGAAGAAAGGAGTACGACCGTTAATCCAATAAAAATAAGGATCACTCGAAGAGTGGAGGGTTTTTCGGTCAAAAATTGGAGAAAAAAGACAAAGAAGTTGGCTACTTCATTTATTTATTGAAGACGTTTCGCTCTCTAATCAAAAAGCATTATTAGTTCATCTAAAAAGCACAATATGAAAAACTAAACGTCAATAGACAAGTCAATATAAATGTGTAACCTCAAAAAGACGGTCAAGTTAGCAGTCAGCAGTCAATGGTGTAAAATGTAAAGAAGCTTAAGATAATAGACATCAATAATTAGTTGTATAAACAATAAATTAAAACTAGATACAGTTTACAATTTGATACAAACATAGCACAGCAAAAGACCATGTGGTTATTGTACATGTAATTTAAAAAAGTATGTAAAAAACCTATGTAAAAAATTAGTATTTGCCGAGAACTAACAAGATCATAAGATCACACTTCCAACAGTTTAATATTAATTTAATTTTATTTTTGGTTTAAGTAACATTATTGAACAGTTTAAGAGTTTAATTAGTAATATAAAAGGTGTAATGAAATTACCATGTGGTAACTGTTTCCCATGTTTCCCATGTTTCTACCCCGTACAATAGTTGCGACCAGACGTAACATTCAACAAACCTCAGTCTCAGCGCAGTATTCAGATTTTTGTCACAGAACAATTGCTTGAATTTTAAGAACGGTGCCCTTGCCATGTCTATTCGTACCCTGATCTATTGGTCTGGATCTAATTCTGTGTCGATGTAAGCTCCCAGATATTTATATTTTGTCACTCTCTCTATTTGCTGTCCACCAAGAGTTAGTTGTTCATTATTTATTGGACTCCTTGATACTATCATAAATTTGGTCTTATCTGTGTTGATGTCAAGTCCCATTTGAATGCATTCACCATTTATTGCGTCTAGTAAAGTTGTTGTACTGTTGTCTTCTATACTCTCAGCCATAATTACCGTGTCATCTGCAAATCTCATGGTGTTTACGATTTCTCCACCAATTCTTATTCCCTCTTTTCTTTCCCATAAGGCTTTTTTAAATGTGACCTGTAAGTACACGTTGAAAAGCGTCGGATACAAGACGCATCCTTACCTGACCCCTCTCTTCTTCTTCTTCTTCTTGTGCCACTCCTATCGGAGATTGGAAATCATCAAGGCTATCCTGACCTTGTTTAGAGCTGACCTAAAGAGTTCTTTAGTGGTACAGCCAAACCACTCTCTCAAATTACGCAGCCATGACATTCTTCTACTGCCTGGATTCCGTTTTCCTTCTATTTTTCCTTGCATTATATTTTGAAGTAATGCGTATTTATGTCCTCTCATCAGGTGACCCAGATATTTGAGTTTTCTTCGTTTGATCGTTGACAAAATTTCTGGGTCTTTTCCTATCCTTCGCATTACTTTAAAATTTGTAACTATTTCAACTCAACTTATCTTCAGCATTTGACGGTAGCACCACATCTCGAAACTTTCAATATTTTTTATATTGTTCTGCTTGAGAGTCCAGGCCTCTACACCGTACAATAGCGTGTTAAATGCGTAGCCCCTTAGCATTCTTAATCGGAGAGGGATACATATATCTCTGTTGCAGAAGAATTTCCTCATCTTTATGAAAGTGGACCTGGCAATTTCGATACGTCTTTTTATTTCACCGTTTTGGTCTCCAGTTTCGTTTATTGAAGTACCCAAGTATTTGTAACTTGACACTTTTTCAATTTGAATGCCGTTTATACTAATATGTGCTGGTTGTGTCATGTTCTTACTGAAGACCATATACTTAGTTTTTTTGATATTGATACTTATGCCATAATTGTTGCAGGCAATATTTATATTTGTAAGTAATCATTGTAATTCTTCTACTGTTCTTGCAACTAGTACAGTGTCGTCTGCGTATCGAATATTATTTACAACCTCTCCCCCCTATTATTTACGATCCCTCTCGCAATCGGTATATTATTTGTTTCTATATCGTTCACCTTTACTACTGCTCTCTGGTTCCAGTATATAGCCTTAATAAACTCAATGTCTTTTTTGTCTAAATTGATGTTTTTTAATTCATCTATTAACTTCATATGCTGCACTCGGTCAAAGGCCTTCCTTAAAGCATACATATGCACTCTTGTTATATTCCCGACATTTCTGCAAGAGTATGCCTCCTCTGAAGCCAAACTGCGTTTGATCTATCTGCTCCTCACATTTCTTATAAATTCGGTTTTGAATAATTTCAAGAGAATCTTTAAAGGGTGGCACATTAGACTTATCAATCTATAGTCATTACCTGATTTGGGATTGTTGTTTTTTGGCAGAGGTAAAAATATCGATTTATGCCATTCCTCCGGGATGTTGCCCTCTACATATATGTGGTTGAGAATTCGAGTGAGTCTCTTTATATTACCGTCATCTAAAACTTCTAACAGTTCAACTGGAATTTGATCAGAACCCGGTGCTTTTCCTTGTTTTGCATTCTGTAGGGCAATCTTTACTTCTGAGGGTAAAATTTGTAGGTATTGTTCTTCTTCAGCTATATCTTGTTCATTTTCCCTCTCGTCATGGAAAAGATGGATTATATATTGTTCCCATACTTCCTTTATTTTGCTCTCTTCAGTAAGTATTTCTCCATTATTATCTCTTGTTATGAGTGTTCTTATTTGTCTGGTGTTGCCTGTAAGTTCTTTAATTTTTTTATGTAAGTTTGAGGTGTCATGTTTGTTGCTGAATTCTTTCAGTTCCTGGCATTCTTTGTTCATCCATTCCTCCTTAGCCTGTCTGATTTTATATTTAAATTTATTCTTTATAATTTTATATTTATTTTCATCTTTATTTTTGTATTTTCTTTTTTCAGTTATTAGCTCAACTATTTCCGGTGTCATCCAGTCTTTTTTAGTGGTTTCCTCTTTTTCACCTAGGACCTCTTTTCCCGCTTTTAGTATGGCTTTTTCATATCTGTCCATTCCACGCTTCCTTCAGTTAATTTATCTCTGTGTTTAGTTGCTGTTGGCAATTGCCGTCTTTTAGGTTTTTGATGTTTATTTTGGTAATTTTAACTTTTTTCTCCGGTTTTCTGAATTTAATGTTAACGATTGCTAGTAATAGATTATGGCCCGTATCTGCATCTGCGCTTGGATAGGTTTTTGCACTTTGTACTCCATTACGAAACCTTTTTTTAATCGTTATAAAATCTATTTGGTTTCTGATTATATTGTTGGTGTTATCTTTTGGAGAAGTCCACGTGTATAATCTTCGTAAGGGTAGGTCGTAGTATGTATTTATTATGACTTTGTTTGTTATGAATTCTTTCTCCTGGCAGTACTGGACTAGTCTATCTCCTCTTTCGTTTCTTTTACCTAACCCAAAATTTCCTACTATATTTCCAATTTTTCCTCGACCGGCTTTAGCATTAAAATCGCCCATAATTATTTTTACCTCCTGCTTCTTTATGTTTTTTGTTAACAGCTCTAGGTCAGTGTAGAATTTTTCGACCTCAGCATCATTGCTATCAGATGTTGGAGCATACACTTGGATTAGATTTATGTTCAGAGGTTTGGCTTTCAGCTGAAGTAGCATCATACGTTCGTTAAAGGGAATGAAATTTGTCACAAACTCTTATAAATTATTGTTGATAATAATACAAACACCATGGCTGTGTTCTCCAGTGCTTTTGCCTGAGTAGTAAATAGTTTTATTATCCTTGGTGTAGTTTGCAGAATTTGGCCATCGAACTTTTGAAAGGCCCAATACTTGTATGTCTAATCTCTCCATTTCTAGCATGACTATTTTTAGTTTTCCTGTTTCATAAAGTGTTCTTATATTCCACGTTGCTATGCGTTTTAAATCGCTTACACTAAATTTGTTTCTCCTTCCGGGGATTCTTCGCACCCCTGTCCCATTAAAGGGACGCCGGACACTCGGGTTCACTGTTTGATTTACGTCAATTTGTGGTTGTTCTCGAGTATCCTTAGGGATCTTTAATGAAGTGGTTTCTTCTTGCCTTCTGCACCCTTATGCCGTTGATCTTGGTTCATCCACCTTTGAGATCGATTTCCCAATCTCAGGACAAAAGAGTGCCGTCCCACTTACCGGCTTATACCGGCAAACATTTGGTGATTTCGCAATGTCACAACCGGTTAAATCATAATTACCGCCTGTGATTATTCAGTATCAGACTGTAAAGTAAAGAGATTTTCTCTACCGCTCCGATCCTGTAATGACATAGATGTTGCCCTATGCTATGCTCTCAGTTGATCCGCGGGTGTTTATTTGGCAAAGCCTTATTCACACCTGCCCCACATATCTGTAGGACGTTCCCTATCAGCCATTGGGACGCGCCGTGTTGAGGTTGAGAACTACCCCCCTCCGAGTGTGTTTTCCAAGAAGTACTGAAGAGCCCCTACTCAATTCAGAACCCCTCCTTCTTGGAAACTACACTGGCACGGATATACCTTAAAGTGTTATAGTCTTACCTTAAAGTGTTATAAACACTTTTTACCACTTCTATATGGTGTGATCTTGAACGAAACCGTATGTGAATAATTACAGTCTCAAGAGATCATTCGGACTGTCTTTGTTTAACTAAATTTGCTATATAGCTTGTAATGTATTCACTGTTTTGATAGTTTTATGCTATTGGCCCTCTCTTGTAATGTGATTGGTGGTCCGGTGTATCCGATCACAGGTAATATACATTTATATTAATTAAATTTAGAAGCATTACATAGTTTACCAACATTTTTAATAAGAAGAAAATTTTCTTTCAGATAATAATTGATTTTCTCTTTCAATTATTAAACTAATTACATCTTAATTATTAAATTACCACTGACGGTTCCTATACGTAATTTTTCAAACCGCAAAACAGTGTGTGTTCATCGCCTTGAGACAAGGCCGTTGCTTGTCTGAACACTAAATATTAAAAATGCCCGGTGCAAGAAAAGGAAGACAGGTGAATGAGACTTCGACACATCACATGCCGAATAACTTAAATATTAAATTACTTTAACTGCCGTACGAAGAAAATTTCGATGGTTTAAAACGAACCCTTTGGTAGGAACTTCCATTTGACTCAACATTAAATATCAGAATAGACTTAATTGATACGTCATCGTGTACGCATGAAATTTATAATTGGCGTGGTTAAACTGAAAGTTTGGTGTCTCAATCAAGTTTTTGCTTCGTCATATTACTAAATTTTATTTATTTTAAGACTATTTTCATGTCACCCTCCCATATATCCACAAAATAAGTTTAATTTCAAATAATCAAAGCTCTAAATTAAATAAAATTTTAAATAATCTAAAATGTTACAATAAGAAAATAAAAATATTCATACATATTATTTATATATGAGGATAAGCCACAATTGATTGTAATAAAAATTACAGTTTTAAATAACGTTTGACGTTTCGATTTCCACTCCGAAAATGGTTTCCAAAAAAGATTATTTTTAAAAAATTACGGGAAAATGTATAATCAACAAGGTTTTAGTAGGTTATGTTTTTTAAAATTGATGATTGACTTATTTGGCCTCGATCTTTTAGGCAATACATTTCTCTTAGTTCACAAAAAAATTTGAGGGTGGTGCTTTTAGTCTCGGAATATCAAATTCTGACTGTTTTGTGTGTTCTATTGTTTTATTTGGTTATATAATATCTGTTTCGCGTATAATAAATGTTTGTGTATTGTATGTTGCAAATGTATTTTGTATAATTGTAGATGATGTCTGCGACTTCCTTTAATCCGCTATTGTTGGTATGTTCTTGTTGTTGATTTCTTCTTTTAGTATTGGCAACCAAAGCCTGCTACATTCTGCTGATGGGTTTGCTATACAATTTTCTTTATGAAGTAATTTTATTTTTCTCTTTTTTTCATGTCTGTTTCTTTCATGATTATTGATGCATCTTTCCATTGTACCGTGTGCTTGTTATCTCACGCATCTTTGCATATCTGAGATTTGTCGAAGTTTCTGTTCTTGATTTATGTTCCATGCTCGTTTATTCTAACACTTAGTGGTCTTGCGGTTTTTCCCACATAGAAATTACTGCATTTACAGTGTATTTTTTATAGATGCATTTTTTTATGTGTCGGCCCCCAATTCGTCCTGAGCAGGTACTAGAAGATAATTCTACCCTTAATTTCTAGCGATGCTAATTACGGCACTTTATTGACACCACTCAACCGAGCAGGGGATTATAATTTCTGGGAAAACGAACTTGAGTTGAAGAAATTTATTTTTACCTTTTTTGTAATAACTACTTGCGAGCAAAATATTATGGAATTTTCTAAAAGTTTCAGTGAACGTGGAAAACCTGTATTAATAGTAGAATCTCAGAAATTTCAAAGATATAAAGAGTTAAGAAGTGGTGAAATGTGTTGGGGAGGTGCAATTCGCTCCTGTAAAGTTAAAATTTATACTGTAGGTGCCGAAAACATGAATATGCGCATTGAATTAGAACATACCCATGAAAATGAAAACAAATTTGACAAAACTAAATAGGCAGATAGTGAGTGTTGGTGTTAAACATAAAGCAACCGATGACATATGTGAGAAGCCTTGGAAGGCAATACAAGAGAAAATCCTGCCCAGTTAAGATCTTTGGCAGTCAAAGACATTCACTATATTCGTAACACTATTTATAAGAACAGAAGAAAAACTCTACTCTAAAACTTTGTTTTTATTAACGACGATATTGAAGAAATTATTGTATTTTCGTGTCTAACAAATGTTAACTTTCTTTGCAAAAGTAGCAGATTATATATCGATGGTACATTCAGCTAATATCCATTTCTCGCAGTTGTTCAAATTGCATATTAAAAAATGAATATTTTATTCCACTTGCTTTTTGTTTACTACCAAATAAGAAGGAATGATTTTATACAAATCTTTTTAAACTTTTGCAAATTAAATGCTTAAGTTTGGGATTAAATCTCAACTCAGAAATTATTGTGACCGGACTTCATTGATTTTTTCATATTGGCGATGATTGTTGGGATATGAACTCAGACCATTCACCCATAATGCTCACATTGAGTGACACGATTATTAGAAAGGAGTGTAATCCAATATTAACTAACAAATTAACAGACTGGGAAAGTTTTAAATCAACCCTTGAAGAAAAAATTTAATTATCTGTACAATTAAAAACATCTGAACAACTAGATGAGGAAGTAAAGTTGTTTGTTCGAAATATACAAAAATCAGCATGGGAAAACACTCTATCCGAAAGGAAACAACTATCCGAAGGAAATTAAAAAGGTAATTGAAGAGAAAAGAAAACTAAGAAGGAGGTGGCAATAAACCAGAGCTCCTCAAGATAAAACGAATGTGAACAATGCCACTCCAAAGCTTAAAAGAGATATTCAAAATATAAAAAATTAATCAATGAATTCTTTCCTGAGAGAATTGACGGATGATAGCAGCACTGAATACTCCCTATGGAAAGCAACGAAAAGGCTAAAAAGACCAGTAATCCATTCTCCATCCATTAAACTGGAAGATGGTAGTTGAGCCAGGAGCAATAAGCAAAAGGCAGAGAGATTTGCCACATATTTAGAAAATACATCCAAACCACATGAAGACCAAATTAATGATTAAATATGTATAGAGCCTAATCAGATAGAGGGGACAATTAGACCAACATCCCCAAAAGAAGTAGCTGATGAAATAAAAGAAAACATAAATCTGAAGAAAGCCCCAGGATATGATCTAATTATTGGCGAATCACTAAAAAACCTGCCCCCCAAAGCCATAGTAAAATTGACCAACCTAATTAATGCTGCTTTTAGATTAAGATATGTCCCAAATTTATGGAAAATAGCTAAGGTAATAATAATACCAAAACCAGAGAAATCACCAACAGTCTCTTCTTACAGGTCAATATCACTCTTACCAGTGATGTCAAAGCTGTTCGAGAAACTCTTGATAAAAAGAATGAAACCGATAATAGAAGAGAAAAAACTGATTACAAACCACCAATTTGGCTTCAGAAATAAACACTCTACCATTGATCAAGTACATAGAATTACTAACATAATTGAGAAATCGTTAGAGGAAAAGAAAGTCTGCTCTACAATATTTTTAGACGTATCTAGAGACGTTCGATATTCGATAAAGTATGGCATGAAGGTTTACTGTATAAACTGAAATCCTTTATGCCTAGACAATATTCAGAAATTATACAGTCATACATATCTGATACATACTTCAGAATCAAACAAGAAGACGTTTACACAGATTTAAAAGATATTAAAGCAGGAGTTCCTCAAGGAAGTGTATTAGGTCCGGTCCTCTACCTGTTATACACATGCGACATACCTGAATTAGAAAATGATGCTATAGCCACCTTTGCAGATGATACTGCCATCCTAGCAGTAGGTGATGCCAGTGAAGAAGCAACAGAAAAATTACAGTTCTCAATAGATAAAATCCATAAGTGGACAAAAAAATGGAAAATCAAACTAAACGAGTCTAAATCAATTTACGTTAATTTTACAAACAAAAAAATCCAAAACATTCCAATTAGAATAAATGTGCCCAAATAGTAAATACCGCACGCATCTGCTGCAAAATACTTGGGAATCACACTTGATGCAAAGCTTCGCTGGAAAGCCCATATAGCGTGCCCATAAGCACGCTGCCCATATAAAAAAAAGGGAGGAACTAGGTATCCGTTACAAGAAAATGTATTGGCTGATGGGAAGAAATTCAGTTTTGTCCACACATAATAAACAACTGATATGCAAAAAAATACTGAGGCCATTATGGATGTATGGTTGCCAACTCTGGGGCTCTGTTAATAAAAGTAATATTCAGATCATCCAGAGATTCCAGAATAAAGTACTAAGGAACATCGTTGATGCTCCTTGGTACATCAGAAATGTCGACCTCCACAAGGACCTTGAGATGGAAGATGTAAATAATATTATCAAGAAGATGGCAGGTAGTCACGAACAACGGCTCCATAAATACGTAAACATCGTGGCCATCCAGCTCCTCGATAATACTGGGTTAGAAAGAAGACTCAAACGAACAAAACCATTTGAGTAAGTGTAAAGTGTAATTAGTGTAAAAGCAGAGCATAGTGCTGTGTTGTGAATTTGCATGTTAGGTATTAATGCATAGCTGTTAGATAAAATAAGAGGACGCCGTAGGGTAAGCTCTTAGAATGCATCCTTTAGTAAATTAAGACAGATAAAAATTGATAATTTGCCAGCTTTGACCAGATTCCAATGGTATAAACACAGTAGGTGTTTAATATAAAAAAATTAAAAAAAAAAAGAAATTATTGTGGCAGACTTTGAAATAACCATTCGCAATGTCATAAGAACAGTGTTCCCAAATTCCAAAATAGTAGGCTACAAGTTTCATTTGACACAAGCATGGTTCTGCAAAATTCAAAATCTGGGCCTCGGTTCCTGATTACAAGAACGAAAAGTGAAATTGGAAACGGGCTACGATATAAAATATTTGGTTTACCATTCTTGAATCTATCGGAAGTAGGAGATTCTTTTGCTTTCGATTTTTCGGAAATGCAACCTGAAAACGAATGTCTACAGCTGTTTGCTGCCTATTTGGTAGACAATTATATTTCCGAAGATGCCGTATTTGCGCCTTGTTTATGGGCTGAACTCAGAAACAGCATAGAAAGGAGCACAAATACATGGAAATTTTTTTACGCTAAAATTTAATGCCAGCTTCTATTCGGCACATCCGTCAATTTTTCATTTTCTTCAAGTTTTAAAACAATTTCAAACAGACACGTATATTAATTGAATAGAATATATAAAATAGAAAGTGAATTCTTGTTTTCTTTCTATGTGGTGAATTTGATTGATTATTCTTTATTTTTGATGTACGATATAAGAAATTTATCCAATGCTTCTGGTCCGTGGAGCCAAATGGAGAGCATATCATCTAAATATCTCTACCGTATTATAGGATCTTTTTCTTAGTTGTTTCTACAATGTTTTGTGCGAAATCATCCATGAATATATCTGATAAGAATTGAGATAAGGATGCGCCCATGGCTAATCCGAAATTTTGTTTATAGAAATCATTATCTAGTTAAAAATAAGTGTTGTCAATGCAAAGTGTTAGTAGCTGCATGATAGTTGATACCTTCAGTTCGAATTTGGTTGTCAATGTACCATCTCGTATGCAATGTGCAAGGAGAACCCAGGCTGCTGCAAATTAGTCTGAGGGGTATATTCTCTTTATGAATTTTTGTAACTCCGTACACGTGTGGTCTGCTGTAGTGTGGTGTCAGTGTTCGTCTTTGGTAGTCTGTCATGTTTTTGAAAATCTTTTAGGGTATAAAAAACTATTAGGAAATAAAATATAATAACAAATATAAAAATAGAACAAGGGATATATCTGAAACAACGGACGGTGGGAAAAACATAATTGAAAACAAATTGGAAAAATCAAACAAATCAAAAATCTAACATTTATGGTAAATATATTTTTATATTTTCTATTTATATAATATAGATTTGGTTTTTTTCAAATTGACAATGTGATAAAATGCTGTATGCAACTATGTGTAAATTAAAAATCTCTATTTGGGTCATTTTAAACGATTGGTAGAATATTCCAAAAATAATTTAATCCTACAATCCAGAAGTCAAAAACCCTCATAAATTATGGACTTATATTTATAACTTCATTGATTTTTGTTTGCCTGTAAAAACAAATGAGGAATAATCGTCAAAATCGATATGAATCGATATCTGTTATATTCTCTCAAACTTTGGACGCATCGCTACTTATTAAAATTCGAACATTGTACAGCAATTCTTTTATACAAAGTCCGATGATCATGTCTATTTAGGAAATTGTACAGTAAAGGGGTACAATGCTAAAAGTGTGATGTTCTGTGCGATCTTCTTCACAGAACTGTTGATTTCAGGATGTGCTAGATTATTGTACTTTTATG
Organism: Diabrotica undecimpunctata; assembly: GCF_040954645.1. Classification (NCBI taxonomy): domain Eukaryota; kingdom Metazoa; phylum Arthropoda; class Insecta; order Coleoptera; family Chrysomelidae; genus Diabrotica; species Diabrotica undecimpunctata. The sequence continues at coordinate 69,185,742 of NC_092804.1, read as the reverse complement.
TACTTTTTTTGTACACTTACACTTATGTACACTATTATGTACTTTTTTTAATTGCAACGATGTTTTCTCTCTTAAGTATGTTTTTAGTTCGCGATCTGTTTCTTGTACGAGAACTAAGTCAATAATGTCGATATCTTTGCTATCGACTCGAGAAGGTGCGTCTGGTACAATATTTATTAATCCAGAGATGCTGAATGTTGGTGCAAAACTGTCCTATAAAATTTAAATATCGAAATTGTCTAGGACTGCATTTGTCTAGCTTGTGTGAAGGCTAAAGGCGAAGGTAATTGGTTTGTGATCGGTGTATATGGTTATGTCTTTGCCATTGATCATATGTCTAAAATGTTTTATAGCTAAATATATAGCCAATAATTCTCTGTCGTACGTACTATATTTCTTTATACTAATTGAGAATTTTTGGAAAAGAAAGCTAAAAGTTTCATACCTGTATCCGTTTTTTGTTATAATATAGCTCCAGCCCAAAAATTGAAAGCATCACAAGTGATAGAGATATCAACATCGTTTTTAGGGTGGATTAGTAAAGTAGCGTTAGCTAAACTACATTATTTGCAATCCTCAAAGGCTTGGATCCGCTGTGGGGTTCATTCAATTGGTGTTTTTCCTTTGACATTTCCTTTTAGGGCATCATGTAGTGGTGCTCGAAGCTCAGCTGCACTGTGTATGAATCTTCGGTAGAAGTTCGACATACCTAGAAATCTACGCAGGCCTTTCACTGTTTTAGGATGAGTGAAATTTTGTACAGCTGCTACTTGTTTTTAGGGAGGTTTGAGTTCTGCTGCAGATACTGTTTATCCCAAAAATGTAGTTTGGTTTTTGCCGAACTGACACTTTGCTGGATTAATCATAACGCCAAATTGCTTAAGCTTTTTGAAAATTTCTTCTAAATGCAATATATGCTGCTCTTCGGATTCTGATGTAATGATAATATCATCGATGTAGGCGTAAGCGAAATCAAGACCACGTAAAATTTCATCTATGAAATGCTGGAAGGTCTGTCCTGCGTTTCTTAAACCAAAAGGCATATATAAATATTCGTACAGTTCAAATCGTGTGGTAACGAAAGTTTTTGGTATATCTTCGGTAGCTACTAGTATCTGGTTGTATGCTCTAAATCTATTGTAGAGAAAATGATCTTACCAGCTAGCGACTGACTGAAGTCTTCGATGTGTGGAATTGGATATAGATCTGGAATAGTCCTTTGGTTTAGACGTCGATAATCTCCGCAGGGCCTCCTTTCCTCACCTTTCTTCGGGACCATATGTAGTGGTGTAGACCAGTTACTTTTTGATGATCTTATGATGCCTAGTCGCAGAAGATTTTCGAATTAATTTTCAGCCCATTGCAATTTGTCAGGTGCTAATCGTCGAGGCTTAGAGAAAACGTAGGCGGGTGTTGTATCGATGTGGTGGTTGGTTTGATGTTAAATGTCTTTCAGCAATGTCTACTAGGAGAGCGAAATGTGATAAAAAATTAGCTCCTATAATAGGCTTTGGCACTATGAAACGCCACGTAAAATCACGCCTTAATCCGATATTTAATGTCAACATAAACATAACTATGTTGCGATCACAGTGTCATTAGCCGCGTATAGTTCATATGTAGACTTTTCACAAATCTGCCCCGTTGTTGATTAAAAATTGTTTTTTAGTTTTAAAGTTTGTTACGAAAAAGCAGCGAGACTTTGGGCTTGGATCGGATGCCGCACTTACCGATTGCCCGTGTTGTTTTCCTAGTGATTGCACGGAGGTGTGCACTTCTGAGCACTATCACCAAAACGGTAGTGATACCAACATATGTCGCTGCGGTTACGGCGGTATGTATTAGTTTGTGGTCGAGCAGTTGCGATGTCAGCTAGCTGAATTTTCATTTCAGCTAACTCGGCTGTTAATTTTCCGATGGTGCTTTCAAGAGCAGTGGCCGTTTCCGAAATTTGTATTCTAGGAGCTACGGCTTCGAAAACTGTATCTGCTAGCTCAGCAACTGTGCCTAAATCAGCGTTTGAGATGGTCTTCTATCGCCCAATTCTTTATGCTAGTCTTTTTATATATTGTTGTTGTGATGCACTGAGTCTTCTAAGTAATTCTGTTTTTAACTTTACATACCTGTCTGTAGCTGGTGGTGATACAATGATGTCTCTTACTTCAGATATGTATGCCGTTTGAGGCATACACCGTAAACGGTGAGATTTTCACTGTTATGCGATCCACTCCTGTAGCACTATTATTGGCACTATCTGACATTTTCACTGACTCAGATTCACTGTTTTAACAGGCAAAAGTATATTATCACCACTATTCTTTTTAAACGTTCACGGGGTCACCAATGTTCACTACTCAATGTCCAACTGTTAAATGTTCAATGTTCGAGGGGTCACCAATGTTCCGTGGTTGTGTGCATGTGTGTGTGCGCTATACTTATTTTTCACGGAAACAAAATAAAAATAATAATGAAATCGATTAAAACGTAGAAAAAACTGTTAATAATATTTATTTTCGTAAAACGTAATTAATTCCCGAAGGCAAGGTATTTTTGTATGTATCGCGGACCGATGCAAATTGTGACTTATTGATTACTAAACTAAACACACACTCTTTGTTTTTAAAAGCCAGACGATAAACTCAAGTATTATGAAAAATGCAACGTCAACACTCAGTTAAAGTAAATGTTTGGGCAGCAATTTTAGGTATCAAATTAATAGGTTATCATATTCTACCTGGTCTTGTAAATTCTAATTTTTGTTTTTCTTGACAATTACTTTATTATCATTTTAACACTCAATTTTTTTATTTTCTTTAGTAATCCTGGCCTTTATTTCATAACCCTTCTGAATGTAATACTGGCGTTTATTTCATAACCCTTCTGAATTTTGACTCCTAAATAAGTGAATTCCTAAACTCTTTCACATTTGCAATTGCTAACTGTTTTATATTTACTTTGAAGCTACTTCCTACAGTTTATTGTGCCTTCTTTAATAATTATAGTTGATCTTTTCTTACTTTTCTATTATTATTTTTAGACCAAATTTTTCTTCTTTTTGTATTATTTTACGTTAATGTTTTTTTATTAGAAAAAAGTCGCATCCACCAAAAGGTTATTAGCCAGGGAACAAAATATCAATAACAAAAGTGAACAACTACAAATTATCAAAAATATTTATAGATCTTAGATATTTAGCTTTATTATAAACACTTCTGACCTAGAGCTTCTGCTAGACAGTTCGAGATATTGCAGCGATGTATTTCTTGATCATACTTTCCACAATTTTGATTAAAAAGTGTTCGACTGTTAGTCGAACGTTACACTGATCACATATTGGTGATTATTTTTGTAAAATAGTTACAGTACGTTAACTTGGTATATCCTAGACGTAAACTTTTAAGCACAATTTGTTCACGCCTGTTAAGTGACGATGGAATCCAGTGAGAAACATTATTTTTTATCGTATTTAGCTTACAATTATTAGTTTGAGACCACTCATTTCGCCACAAGCACAACACTTTATTTGTAAAATAAGACTTTAAGTTACTGTAAACACACTTGTCTCTAGGCTCCGAATAATCGCTTAAAAGTGCCTGCAGTCCTGTCAGTTTCTTCGTTTCCCGTTATTACGACATGTGAGGATACCCACAAAATTGAATTTTTCTTCCATGTTGATGAGCTTGAGACAGCTGGGTATTTTAGTAACTTTTCAAAAGGATGTTTCGTAAAAATATGTTTTAATGAGTTTCGAGGGCTAAAATAAGGTAAGCTCGTTAAAAAGTTTCACAGGATGGTATATAGCATAGAGCTCAGCTGAATGTGTGCTACATACTGGGGCTAGACGGAAAAGATTGTTTTCTGAAAAAACGATTGATACCCCCACTCCGTCTTCGAAGTTAGTTGCTTCTGTATAGATTTTATCGTGATGTGGGTACGCCAAAAATGTAGCACAAATTGGTAAATCGATCAGCCAAGGCTCAGGGTATTTAATATCCAAGGAGAAATCATTAGAAAAATTCGTGTTTTTATTTTGAAGTATGGATTTATTTCTTTCGTCTCCTGATATCTTCGTTGGTTATTTTGTCTCGCAGAGTTATTCCTAACATGGACCGCTCCATTCTTCTCTGCGTGACTCTCAGTTTGGTAGCTGCTGCTTTTGTTAAGGTAAGTGTTTCTGCTCCGTACGTCAAGACTGGGAGGACGCACTGATCAAATACCTTTCTCTTTAGGCATGTGGGCAGCTCACTTTTAAAAGTTTCTCTCAGTTTTCCAAATGCTGCCCACCCAAGGCCGATTCTTCTCTTCAGTTCATGAGTCTGGTTATCCCTGCCAATCATAATTTCATGTCCCAGGTATTTATATCTATCTACGAGTTCTATTTCTTTTCCACCAATACTGATGTTCTGGTTGGGTACCAAATTGGTCATGATTTTTGTTTTCAAGATATTTATATTTAAACCTACATTTTCTGTAGCCACAACGAGTTCCTGTACCATCTCTCTTGCCATACCTAGATCTTCAGCTATTATAAGTATATCATCGGCAAAACGTAAGTTGTTTAGATATTCTCCATCTATTTTTATTCCCTTTGTCATCCAATCCAAATTCTTAAAAGCATGTTCTAGCACCGTATTAAAAAGTTTAGGTGACATTGGGTCTCCTTGTCTAACCCCCCCTTCTATTTTTATGCGATTACTGTTAGTATGTAATCTGACAGTGGTTGTTGCCTGCAGGTATATTTTGTATAATAATTTAGTATATCTATAATCTAGCCTGCATTCTTTAAGCGCCTGTAATATTTTGCTTAGCTCAACTGTGTCAAAGGCTTTGTGAAAATCGATAAATATTAGAACTAGAGGTTTATTGTATTCCACTGCTTTCTCTATTAGGGTTTTTATACTTTGTAGATGGTCATTTGTTCCGTAACTTTTTCGGAATCCTGCCTGTTCCCTTGGTTGATAAGTCTCTAATTTTCTTTCCATTCTCTTAACTAGTATTCGCGTAAACAACTTATATATATGGCTGAGGAGGCTAATCGGTCTGTAATTCTCTAAATTTGCTTTATCTCCTGCTTTGTGTAATAGAATCATAGTAGCGTTGTTCCAGTCTGTTGGAATATTGGCGCTGTGAAGGCAGATATTGAAAAGTTTTTTAATTTTTTCAAGTAATACATCCCCTCCAATTTTTAGTGCTTCTGATACTATTCCATCTTCACCCGGGGTTCGATTATTATTCATTTTCTTCAGGGCTTCTTTGATTTCTGATTTTGTTATATCGGGCATTAAATCTGATCCTTGGTTTAATACCCCAGTTTTTAGTGTAATTGGAGGTTCCGTATTGTTATCTTTTTTTCTTGATCTATATAACTCTGTGTAGAACTCTTCGACTATTCTTAATATTTCATCTCTGTTCGTTGTTTCTTCTCCAGTGCTGTTTCTCAGTTTGTTAATTTCTATTTTCCCCTTTTGTACGCTCCTCTTCAAAACTTTCATGTTCTTATTTTGCTCTATTGCCTGTTTTGTTTTTTCTACATTGTAGTTTCTTATGTCTTTTCTTATTGCCTTTGTGATCGTCTTATTTATTTGATTTATCGCTTCTTTGCTTGTAGTGTTATCTCCTTTCATTTGTCGCCTTAGTTCTATAAGAGTTTTCGTGGGTTGACTCAGTTTTTCATCTTTTTTGCTTGTCGGACAATATTTAGTTTGAGCCTGTTGTATTGTGTTGACTATTTGTTTGTTCAATATATTGATGTCTGCTGTTGTGGTATCTTTCAATGAATTACCAATATATTTTTCGAACTCCTGAATGTTAGTTGGTTTTGTCCATTTCTCTGGTTGTTTCTCATTTATCATTTTGAGTCTTTCTTTTTCGGTTGATATCGTTATTTTAGCTCTTACTAACCTATGATCACTGCCTGTACTGAACTGGTTTAGCACATTTACGTCTTTAAATAATTCTTTTTTGTTTGTTAAGAAATAGTCGATTTCGTTCCTTGTTTTTCCATCAGGACTTTCCCATGTCCATCTTCTGTGTTTTTTCTTTTTAAAGAAGCTGTTGATATATTGGTTTTGAAAAATTACAAGCGACTGAGGTTGCATATGGCGAGCGTAGCACTGCATGTTGTGGTGATGTAGGTTCTCCTAAAAGAGCGTAAATGCTGGGTACTGGGAAAGTTGAAAAAGCCCTGTGATTGCACTTTCCATGTTAGCTTTAAATCAAAGATTTAACTTAAGAATATGTGATGATCTCTAAATTCCAGCTGTTTCTCATACATTCTCAGGATTAGGGGTTGTGAAAAATTTAAAACCTGTAAGGTGGGACCCATTTGTAGAACCATTTGTGGGACCATTTGCAAGAGTGTCGCAAAGCTAAAGAACAGTGGCTGCTAGACAGGTGTGCAGAAATGGAGGAATTGGAAGAATAACATGACCACCTTAACATACATAAACTCGTTAAAGAAGTGACAGGTCATACAAAACCTTGCAGTTTTAACAGTATTGTGAAGGACAATAAATTAATTACTGATCCCAAGGATCTACTTTAACATTGGAGAAACTACACACAGCAACTATACTCAGACAGCACTAGAAGAAACTTTGAAAGTGAATATAAAAGTGAACCCTTCCCCAAAATATTAAAGTCAGAAGTTGTAGAGGCAATCAAACAGAGCAAATGGGAAAAAGCACCAGGCCCAGACGACATATACATAGAGGTTCTAACAATGTTGAGTGAAGACAATATAGACGTTTTGGTAGATCTTTTTAATGACATTTATGGGTCCGGTCAAATACCACAGGATTGGATCAACCTTTATACCAATCCCAAAAAAGCCAAACGCTAACAGTTGCGACCAATTCCGAATGATCAGCTTACTGAGCCAAGTCCTAAAACTCTTAAAGATAATTTACACAAGAATATACAACATATGGGAAAGAGACATTAGCCCCACACAGTTCGGTTTCAGACAAGGATTTGGCACAAGAGAAGCACTTTATAGCTTAACTATCTTACTTCAGAAATGCAAAGATCAGCAAAAAGATATCTTCCTATACTTTATAGATTACCAGAAAGCGTTCGATTGTGTTAATCATTCAGAATTAATAAGATTGCTCCAGGAACGTTCGATAGATGAGAATGACCTTGAAATCATAAAGAACCTTTATATGAATCAAGTGAGATCTGTGAGAGTAGGACTGGAATCTACATCATATTTCTCAATTGAATAAGGTGTACGACAGAGTTGTGTTCTGTCACCCCTCTTTTTTAATCTTTACTCTGAAACGATTTTCGATAGAGCCTTAAGTGACACTGAAGATGGAATCAAAATCAACGGACAGACTATTAGTAATCTTCGCTATGCTGATGATACAGTTATAATAGCTGATAGCCAAGAAGCGCTACAACGACTAACAGATAGTATAAATACTGAAGGAGAACGACTGGGCTTGAAGATTAAAATAGACGAAGACGAAGGTAATGGTGGTTAGCAGAACACGAAATATGCAATTAAATATAAGAGTAAACAATAAGAACATCCAAAAGTCCTTAAGTTCAGATATCTCGGTAGTTAGATAACTGAAGATCTAGATCCAGACATAGAGATACGTAGCAGGATTGAGAAAGCCAGAACAGCATTTACTAATATGAAAACCTTGCTAAGCAACAGCAGCCCTAACTTAACGCTTCGATATCGCTTTGTAAAATGTTATATTTACTCCATACTTCTATATGGTGTAGAAACCTGGACCATAAAGGCCAATGTGATAAACCGATTGAAGGCCTTTGAAATATGGGTATTTAGAAGACTACTTAACATTCCCTGGACAGATCATACAACAAATGTCAAAGTATTAAATCGAATGGTCATGGAACGAGAATTGCTGCCAATAATAAAAAGAAGAAAAACTGCTTATCTGGGTTATATATTTCGAAATTCTAAGTACCAGTTCTTAAAGCTTATTATGGAAGGGAAGATAGAAGGAAAACGGGGTATCGGAACTGCAACCGTAAGACATAGAAAGAAATACTCACGGCTTAAAAACATAAGGGATTGGACAAACCTCGATGCCCATGCACTGTTTAGAGCCATGCACTCTTTAGACTGAGAGGAGTATGCCAGAATTATTGCCAACATCCACTAATTGGATAGGGCACCATAAGAGGAAGGGACCGGATAAAAAAATTCCTCCTTGGGATTTTTGTATCCAATTTACTATTGGAATACTTTGCACCATACACAAAATAGACGATATCTTTGAATACTCTGAACGGTTTAAAACCACAGGTGGAAATAAGCTTTTAAATGCAGCAAATAAAATATTTTGCATAATGCTATACCACCGTAAGACATAGACAAGTTTTAGAGAAGAACACTGGAATATGGAATAGATACTCATAACATATTTATTGAATTCAAAGCAGTCTACGACTGTTAATAGAGGAAAAATGTTTCATGCAATAAAAGTACCAAATTAATTGGTAAATTTAACAAAACTAACTTTTAAAAAAGTTGAATGTACAGTACGAATCTAGGAGGAACTGTCTGAACCTTTTAAAACAAATTACGGGCTGCGCCAGGGACACTCTCTCTCCTGTATACTATTTAATTTCGGTTTGGAAAAAGTAACACGTATGTCATTAATCACAACCACCGGCTCACTATATAAAAAATCAGTGCTAATTCTTGCTATATGCTGATGATATCAAAATTGTTGGGACAACACGTCTGTACGAGAGGTATATGTAGTACTTAAAGAATCGGCTACAAAAATAGGTTTAATAATAAACACCAACAAAACGAAAAACAAGGAAATAAGCACGTAACCACAAATACCACGGCCACTTGTTATAGAAAACGACGTCATCGAAGCAATGAATGAATTTGTATACTTGAAAACGATCATTAACACTGAAAATAATATTAGCACAGAGATAAACCGCAGAATTTGCACCGGTAACAGATGCTTGGCTTAAACTGCTTCTTAAAACCTTAATTATATTAATAAATACGAAGGTAAAACTGTGCAAAACAATAATACGCCCATAGGAAAATTTTACCGACCATGGGGAAAAGCGGCATCCTTTGATGTTTGCACCTGCTAAGGTGTTCAAGTGACGTCACGCTCACTAACAAGTCGGGCCATTTCTTCTTTTCGTCCCGTTTCGTCTTCTTTTTTTGTCAGATTATCTGTTTTTCGTCTCACGTCACCTTCTTCTATTCAATAATGGAACCTCCACTGCTTGATATGGGAACCCAATATTTTATACACTACTACATATAAGCTTGCGTTCTGTCGTCTAGTGCCTAACACAAATCTTTCGCCCAGTACTCTACATAGGTCTACGATTCTCTTATTCAGAGCTGTACATAGGTCTACGATTATTTCCTCCAATGCTCTATATAGGTCTACTATTCTTTCGTCCACGGCTAAACACAGGTCTTGTCGCTAATCATCGTACGACCTTACTGCCCAAATTAGATAACCAATATTTTCTTCTTTTTGTCCGTCGTCTCCTTTTAGAGCATTTAGATGCTGATGTATACAAGGTAAGATGAGAAAATACAATTCATGTTACAGTGATAGTGGGATATGATCACAGACGGTTCCTCGATAACCATCAGGCAACAATTCCCCGATTTATGTTAAAACATACACAGAACATTTTACGTACTCAACTCAATAAGTGACAGCCCGGTTTGTAAGCCAGTCTGACCGACACCCTAATTTTACAGTACTACTTCCAGAGTGTGGTACCTGGCGTGTCTTCTGTGTGGGAAAAGTCGACCGTTTTATACTATGAAGGGGCCCATCAAATATTCAATGTTGAAATATGATATAATGTATCGATATGATCAATTATTAAAGAATAGTGACCAAACTCTTGCGTGTTGCATACTATATTTTATCTACGATCATACGTTAATTAATTTAAAAAACCAGTGTATATAATATATATAAGAAACTTAAAAGTACAGTTTGTACAAAATTCATTCTTATCAGCAGTTAGTACGGAGAGCGTGCTGCTGACAGAGAAAATAATATTAAAATAGTAGGTAAGTGAATAGACTGTGGAGAAGACGACACAACTTCGAACTTGATAGAATATACCAGCAACCAGATATCGTAAAATATGTTAAGATGTCTGAGATGGATGGAACATGTATTGCGGATGAAACAAAATAACCTAACTAGAAAAACGCTTCTTGTTAGACTCATTGGTCAGATAAGAGGAAGACACAGAATAAGAATCCGTGATACATAACATCGATGAAGATAAATACGTGCTTGGCGGAGAAAGGCGATGGATGATGCTATTGGTTAAGGTTTATCAGGTTTTTCATTTTTGTTCTTTATCTCTTTGTCTCAATATGAACTCTCTTGTACTTTTTATAAGTTTCTTGTGTTATTGCCAATGAAAATTTTATGTAAAATTTTCATGGCTAATTTTATTTTGTCAGAGAATGCTTTTTTTTTGACAACAACTCCTTTTATTTCTTTTTTATGTTGATTTTAATTTTTTCTTCAGTATGTATATATCGTCTTCCTGTGTAACTATTTGCTGTTCTATTTTTTTATATATTTGTTAACTTTATTGCCAGATTCCAGTAAGAGCCTAAGAAGGTATCCATTGATTTCTGGCAAGCAACGGTGGAGGAAATCTTTTTTGGACATCTAACGTCATGGAGCCAGACACCCTGGCATCTTTCGAAAACCTTAACCACCATTCTAAAAAGGTGGTCTTGCTACTTAATGAACAACTAAAATAAAGAAAACTAAAAACTTATAAATAACCATACCTATTACCGTAAATCAGAAAATATTTCTGTCGGTAGGCCATAAACTCATAAATAATAATAACCATAAATTTCAGATCCCTGGTTCAATTTCCTCCTCTGTCCTCCTGCCCCTTTCTCTTCATCAACCCAGAAATCAGACAGTGTACTTCTCTCCCTTCTTTCTCTCCTCTCAACATTATTTTTACCATGTTTTTTTCATCCAGCCCGAAACCCATTCGCCTCTCGAAATCTCCCGTCTCATTTGCCTATCTCTGGCAGTTAAAAATGTGAGCGGGAGCGTCCGGTACCCCACAAACAGTACAGTCTGCCGAGGCAGATTTGCCTATTCTATTTTTAAAGTTTCCAAAACTACCATGTCTGGTCAGAAACTTCCCACCAAAGCCTCAGATCGGGAATAAGCTCCTTCGTCCACCTTGCCTTTCCTCTATCATTTACTTATTCTCTCTGCCACTCTACTATCGTTCTTTTTCTTTCATTTTCATCTATATTTCCATCCGCGTCTCTCTCGCATACACTCTCGATCGCTCTTTGCACAACAAAACAATCGGTATCACCGCTGCAATGACATATAGAGCCTCATTTGAAAACGTTATATATATGCGCTAGATACCCTGAGTAGCATTGGCCTTTGCGAAGTCTCCATCAGCTTAGTGTATTTCGCAGTGTCCAGTACGCCACACCACACGGGGGCAGTGTAGAAAAACTTCATTTAGCACCCATCTTTTTTAGCTACCTGGGCCTTCAGTGTTCGGCATCAGCCGTATCAATGGCTCCAGATTTCGGTTCGCCTTCTCTACCGTCTTTTGGATGTGTACTCCGAACCTTAGTCCTTCCGACAACCAGACTCCTAGATACTTAATCGATTTAACCGGTGCAACCTCCACACCTTCCATTATAAAGCGAAGAGAGGATTTTTCCCGGCTTCCTTTGAGAGTTGCTAGCTGTAGATCGTTCTCTCTGATCCACCTACTAATACGATGCAAGGCTGTGTTAGCCGCATTAGCCCTGTCCGTTTTCTGATTTGCCTTCGCAACCAGTGCGAGATCATCGGCATAAGCTACAAGAGTGCGTCCCCTTGTCATCTGTAGCCTCAACACCCCGTCGTACAGGACATTCCAGAGGATGGGACCTAGTACTAAACCCTGCGGTACACCCTGCGACAAACTGATGCTGGTATCTTTTTCTCTTATGGACCTGTCAGCAAAGTATCTGACAATTACGTTGACCAGGTACTCACTAACGCCCAATTCTCTGACTGGACATGATTTTTTTCCATGATGCCGTGTTAAAGGCATTCTTGACGTCAACAGGATGACAGCCACCCATCTCTTTGTATCCTGCGTAACTAAAAAGGTTACTTCTGTGGCCGCATCTATGGTGGACCTTTTGGCCCTAAAACCATATTATCGTTCGCTCTGCGCATGCTCTTCTTCCAGCTCTCGCTCAAGGCGGACTGTCATAAGCTGCTTGTACAATTTAGCTATCAAACTAAGAAGGGCCGAAATTGGCCGAAATCGCGCCTCTTTCTCTTCACCTCTGCCTTTCGGGATAAGGACAACCTTAGCTTCTTTCAATATTGTTGGAGACTGCTGTTGTTCAAGCAGTTTGTTTAGAAATTTCAAGAAAACCTGCGGGTATCTTAGTGCGGCGAGTCTTACTGTCTCCGACATGACTCCATCTATGCCAGGTGCCCTTCGGATCTTTATCCCTCCAACAGCCTTGCCGAGTTCCAACTCAGTAAACAGTTCCGCATCTACGAAACAAATAACTCTTTCACGCCTATCCTCCACCCGAGGAAACAGTTCCCGTATTAAACAGAGTTTCTCCTACTCAGGCAGGAGGTAGGGGTACAGACAATCTTAAAGCCCTGTTTTAGTTGAAAAATACTAAAAAGTAACAACCAAACAAAAAAAATCATAGTTTAAAATTGAAAAATATATGAGTAAAAATATATGAAATATTTAATGATTATATTACAACCTGAACCAGATTTTAAGAATGGAGTTTTGACCTTATGGCCATATAAGAATAACGGATTATTAAGTTTGTTATTTTGTTAAATTTATTCAAGTAAGCAAATTTTAAATCAAATATATTCACCTAAAACCGGAAATCTCAAAAACACCTGACACTCATCTCATACCGCCCGTCAAAAAGTCACAAAAAAAGAAACTCGTAGAATTCCAACACCACGACGGCAGTTAAGCTAATAAGTTCATGTATTATTATAAGAAGAGTAAGAGGACGTCCCTTGATGGACATGTATTGTGTATGCCCATCAGGCGGTGGGTCACCTATCCTGACAACCATGAAATTACAATGTTCACTTCCAAATCGATTGGGCAATATTACACGGCTCGGATTCGGGTATTATAACGGGCCGATAATCAAACGACCAAAGCTGAACCATGATCAGCGTGCTGTGTTATTTTTTATATATACAATTAAGGATACTACGAACAAATTTTGACCATGACGCAGTGATTATATAGAAAAATATTTATATTAAACAGATTTGTATAAAATTTTATACAAAATAACGATTTAATATCTTGTGTCCCGCTGCTAAGCTACGAATATTATCTTAATATTATTTATGAATAATTTTCCTTCATTTTTTCTTAGACATTAGGGATTAAATAGTTATATTTGATGCGGTATGAAACTGCATTCCTTTTAGCGCTCTAGATATCTTCTTTATTTCGCCTTTTTTTATATGTACACCCACACTCAAACACACATAAATACATACATATATATATATATATATATATATATATATATATATATATATATATATATATATATATATATAATTATATATATATATATATATAATATATATATATATATATATATATATATATATAATATATATATATATATATATATATATATATATATATATATACAGGGTGTGTCACGACGACCTTACACTACCTATATATCGGAAACTACTTTCACGATAATACATTAAAATTGGTTTATGGGGGTTTTAAATTATAACGAATTTAAAGAAATAATTTTGACAGACATGCCACTTCCGGTTATACCGGAAATGAACATCAACTTTGTTATTTTAAATTTAACACCCATAATATTATTGCATTTTTAGATTCTGCGTAAAAATAAATATAAATAAATAAAATTTGTAAAAGAACTATATGTCAAAACTTTATATTATTTACAGGGTGCTCACAAATGTTACGCTATTTCTTTAAACTTCAAACGATATTGAGTCAATAATTTTAAATGAAACACCCTGTATATTAAAATTTGAATACAAAACAAAGTTTTTTCTACTAGTATTTGAGTTTACTATAATTAAAGTTATTACTTTTGGAGATAATTGTGGTTTAATGTTAAGATATTGATTGTTTTATTCTAGCAGGCCGTGTATGAATATGTCATTATGTAATTGTCATTATTTGTAGATATTGGCACTTTTGCAAAGTAATAGAAATGGCTCGTTAAGAATTAAACAATGGCAAATCCAAAAATTTACTTTTATTGCATGGAGAATATAACAGTTATTACTTGTTTATGTTCTTTACATGTTCTTTATTTGCTACAAGATATTCAGATCGACCACGAATTACCCGTGACACTGGGAAGAGATAACTTGAAAATTTAATACATTTTGGTTGTTTTCTACAAAAAGTTAACAAAGCGAAGCCTATTGTTGATAATGATCTTTGATAATGTTCTTGGTTACTATGCTGCTTATCCAGAAGCGTATTTTAAAAGCGAATTAAAAAACACAAATGGCATACCTATTCTTACACCACAGTTCAAAGTTTATACAGACTATAATAAAAGAATAGAATTTGTAACGATAAAACGTCAAAAAGGTAATACATTTTTGAAGAATATTATATGGTATGATGAAACAAAGTTTACAGGACAATACGGAATGTTTAATAGGCACAATTCGAATTATTGGAGCAAAGTAAATCAACATTTAACAAGAGTACGTGTTATTTCGGAGCAATGGTAGTTTAATATCTTTTGTGCGATCAGAGACAACGTTATAGCTCTCCACTTTTATGCTGGTAACTTAAACTATTTGTTTTAGGTGACCGATATCTCAATATAAGATAATAAAAGAACCTTTTGGGGTTACATCACAGAACGATTTCGGAATGACTATTCCATCATCAGTTCTGTTACTAGGTATACCTTTTTATTAAAACTTTTGTGATTTATCGTTGCTGTTCACTTCCGGTATAACTAAAAGTGTCTGTAGTAGTAGTCTGTGAAGTAGTCAAAATATTTCAAGTTTGACATAACTAGAAATTCCCATAAACCAATTTTCATAATAATCGTGTAAGTAGTTTCCGATATATAGATTGTGTAATCTCCCCGTGACACACTCTGTATATATATATATATATATATATATATATATATATATATATATATATATATATATATATATATGTATATATATAAATATATACAAACTATACGCTGTGTTAACTTGAAGATTCTTTTTGTGTGAGGGATCATCCTACTCAATATCGTTTGATGTTTAAAGAAATAGCGTAACATTTGTGAGCACCCTGTACGTAGTAATTCGATTTCGATATAAATTTGTGAAATTTATGAAATTTTTGTACTTGATCTCTCACTTCTTTGTCCAGGTCTCCATAGCTGGACAGTGTAACTCCAAGATATTTTATTTTCATTACTTGTTCAACACATTGATGCTATCAATTTCTATTTTACATCTGGTTGGTTCTTTGCTGATTACTATTGTTTTAGTTTTCGGAGTTGAGATTGTCATATTAATTATTTTGCTCTTATGTTAAAATCTGTAGACCAGTCTTTGCAGACTGTCTCTATCTTAGACTATCACTATTGCATCATCTGCGTAACAGAGTAGGTATTTTTATTTCTTTGTTTTCCATTCTATATCCTGTTCCTTTGTTAACACTTTTGATGATTTCATCCATGATTAAATTGAAGAGCATAGTTTTTATAATATTTAGGGGAAATTCTCTATTATATAGAAAATGGATTACATATTTGAGTCTTACTCTGTCAACCGCTTTCTTTAAGTCAAAAAGAGATAGAAATGCTGGTCTATTATACTCTAGTGATTTTTCAGTAATTTGCTTTATAACAAATATTGCATCTATACACGATCTTCCACAACGAAAACCTATTGTTCATCTGCTAAACTTATCCTCTGATTTACTAGTACCTGTAAAATTTTAATTGTAAGTTTTAGGGTACTATTTAACAAGTTATACCTCTGTAGTTTTCTGGCTATTTTTATCTCATTTTTTGAGTAGTAGAATTGGTTCGCTCGTTCTCCATTCTTTCGATATTATATTTTGTTTTATAATTTTATTAATAATTAATGTTGTTAATTGTTCTGTCATTGTTGCTTCACAATATTTCAATAATTCGTTTGGTATCCCGTCTTTTCCTACTGCTTTTCTGCTCTTACTTTTCAAGTATTTTACAAACTTCGTGTACATTTATATTAAGTTCTTCATTTGTGGTAACTTCTGGTGTTTTTGGTTCTAGCGTCGTTTGTTCTTCCTCTGCATAGAACTTTTTCAGGTAGTCAATCCACGTATCTTTTTCTATGAATTTTGGTTCTATTAGTACTTTTACCTCCGTTCTTTGACCTCTTATAAAGCTCCATATTTCCGGGAAAAAAAAGGAAAAAGACAGTTAAGATTTGATTTCACGTACAGTGCCTCTGTGTATCCGCTTATGCGTATTTCGCCCTAATATGGCTCTTCAGAGACGGCTATACACAGTCGCTCTGAACGTGAAAATAAATCTTTTCTGTCTTAGGAAGCAATTCCAACATGGCTTCGATATTAAAAGCCTAAAATTTCTTCGAAATACGTATAAGTCGGAGCCCTATTAGGGCGAAATACGTATAAGGCGGATACACAAACGCACTGTACGTGAAATCAGATCTTAACTGTCTTTTTCCTTTAATTCCGATATACTCTGTACGAGTACTACAAACCAATTCGTTAAGGATTTTAGGATTTTTTATATTCCCCATGTCTTTAATAACATCTTTATCAACGTCTGTTTTGCCTTGCAATTCTTAGAAGCCACAGATTAAAGCAAAAATCTGAATTTGGTTTCGAAAATTATTTTACGGATTTTAATATCAGATGTCACTATTTGCGTCGATACGAAGCCATGTTAGAGTTGCTTCCTAAGACAGAAAAGATTTATTTTCACGTTCTGAGCGACTGTGAATAGCCGACTCTGAAGAGCCCTATTAGGACGAAATATGTATAAGGCGGATACACAGACGCACTGTACGTGAAATCAAATCTTAACTGTCTTTTTTCTTTTATTCCGATATACTCTGTACGAGTACTAGAAACCAATTCGTTATGGATTTTTGCTTAGTTGAGAAGATATGTTGTGGAATGCAATTTTTAGATTTCCCATGTCTCTAATAACATCTTTATCAACGTCTGTTTTGCCTTGCAATTCTTAGAAGGCACAGATTAAAGCAAAAATCAGAATTTGGTTTCGAAAATTAGTTTACGGATCTCCATATTTCCTTTTGCAGACCGTAAAAAGCATGTTTCATTTCTTTCCAAAAGCGTTCCCAGTGATCATTTTTTATTTTTCATATGTTTCGTTTCAATTGTCTTCTAATTATGTAATTATGTATTACATATAACACGTGCCGATAATAGGGAGAGACTAGTAATCTAAGGAAATCAGGAGGACAGATTAAGGCAATAACCAACCGACTGATATAGTCGAGAGGTTATATAATCATGTCGTATGTGCCACTCAAAATATTGACGGACAGACGGCGTAAAAAGAGCATCTCTGGAAGAAATGCAACATTTGTAATCACTAAGCGTCTACTAAGATGTATAAATTGAAAAGAAGGACTACCCTTGCTGTTCATAACGTTCATGAGAGCTTGGTGCAAAATAAAACAGTGGTAATATAATAGGAAGAATATACATAGTTACTCGTCTGTCTTCAGAAACCTAATAGCCATCCGGGATCGACAAAATAAGATGTGGCCGGTGTCCCCGCTCATACATCCGAGAATTGACTACACGATATAAAATATGGCTCGACCAACATACCTACACATAGATTAAACTGCACAACTATTCGCATGTAGAAATCCATACACTTCGACACCACGGTCTGACATTAATAATCATTAAATAAAATGTTCATGTTCGTTCCTGTTAATTTGGTAAATACTAAATTTTCAGTGTTTTGCTTAAAACACTCGTATATTGAGAATAGTTCAAACATGTTTGATACGATAGTCCGCCTACGTTGTAATTATAAGTAGGAAGACAAATTACTTTATAAAATATTAAGCTTGTGTTTAATTTACGGTATCATTTAAATCTAAACATTCGGTTACCAATAAAAATTTCTGGAATAATCCCAAATATAAATTAGATGATCAGCAAATTGGTCTTTACGTCAAATGTCATTCAAATGAAATTAGAAAGCAATTATACTAATGGCTTTTATTTGTTCGTTTATTAGATGTGAATAAATTATGAAAAATAAATACAGTAAAAATGAATATTGATTTATTACTTATTTTATCTGACAATTGTATCTGAACCGATAAAAAGCCTGTAACTTATAAATGCGGTGAATACAAATATTTTCTTTCAATTATTTATTATTAGTAATTATTGTATGCCATGAAAATACATCGTTGCTATTTGACTTTTGATCGATTTATTATTGGCGGAGAATTATATCGTGTTTAAATTCATGTAACTGTCTGAAGCAATTTCAATTGTGAGCTACCTACCCGTTTTTTATGGTAGACCCATAGAAAATAAATATAACATAGATATATAGAAGTGTGTGAGAGTATGTTACACAAATTCATAGGTTTTTATAACAAATAATTTCTAAAATAGGTTTATATATGGAAATAGAAATATTTTCAATAGAAGAGATTTTCTGGCAAAACCCGGAAACGTCGATTTGCAACCAAATATGCTAAAAACTTTTTGTTTTGCTTTAAAATGAATATAAAAATCGTAATTAAAGTAGCCCTTGGAAAAAGCATTCTTCATTTGGATGAGCGGTCACTCCAACTCAAAAAATTCAAAAACAAATATTACATCACTAAAATTGTATATACAATAATCTGATTTCTTTAATACACAATTTGGAAAAAATAAGATACTCTGAAAAACTTATACGCCGTTTTAATTATTTATGTAATATATATACAGGAGAGTTATTTATCAATAATGTAATAAACTTTATTCTTTGACCTATTAACTCATTAATGTTGGTATATCCTTATTGTCGACTTCTTCTTTTAGTATTGATAACCAGAGTCTTCTACATTATACTGATGTGTTTGCTACACATTTTTTCATTTAGTATGGCTACTTCTGTGATTCACTTTTTGCTGTCTGTTTCGTTCATGACCATTGATGCATATTTCCATTCTACTCTGCGTTCATTATTCCAGGCATGTTTGCATATCTGTGATATGTTTAATATGATGTGTCAAAGGGCGATGGAGCGTGCTATGTTGGGCGTTTCACTACGAGACAAGATCCCAAATCGCCAGCTACGACAAAGAACAGGAGTGGCTGATGCAGTAGAGAGAGTAGCAACACTGAAATGGAACTGGGCAGGTCACGTGGCTCGAATGACAGATAATAGATGGACAAAGCGGATACTGGAATGGAGACCAAGAGATGATGCCTACCGAAGCAGAGGTCGTCCACCAACACGTTGGACTGACGATCTAAAACGTTGTCATAGGAATTGGATGCAAGAGGCACAAGATCGAAATAGATGGAAAATTATGAGGGAGATCTATGTCCAGCAGTGGATAAGCGAAGATTGAATGATGATGATATGTTTAAGTCATTTGCCCTATCACCTAATTGTTTTCATGTACCTCCCAGATAAAAATTGATTGGATTTGGTTTTAGAAAGAACAGATTTGAGTGTGTTGGCTGTTTTAAATGTTGTTGAGATGTATTTATTTCGTATTCTTTTAATTTTTTCTGATAAGCCCTTTATATATGGTATTGATGTGATCTTAAAGCATTTTTGCATTTTTGTAAGCATTTTTGGATCATTTTTGGTGTTTTTTTGTTTTATTTCTTCACTCTTACAGGAATTCCTGGTTCATAAATGACAATGGATACCTCATCATTTTTTGTTAAAATCATTGTAACAGTTCTTCTCTTCCTGGCATGAATTTTTGTTGAAGCAGGTATTTTTGATTCTATCACATAGTTGTTGTTTCCTGTTTGATATCTAGGTTGTCGTTTAAATGATAATTTAAATATCTTTTGGTATGGGTTGGTTTTCTGTAAGCTTTAGTTACATATCCTATATCCTCCTTTAACTAAAACAACAACTTACTACAATCCAGAAATGGTAGTGAGTTGTTGTTTTTCTTTTCCATGCTAATTTTGATTGATTTTTATTTACAGTTAATATCCAATGAAAATTTGTTTAGTGTTTCTGGGCTATAACAAAAAAATGGAGTATGTATCTCCACCACCATACTGTGAGTTGTTGATCGTGTTTTTTTACAAAATATTGTTCTCAAATTCTTTCATGAATATATCGACTAATAATGGATATAATGAAAAACCCATGTCTAATTAAAAACTTGTTTATAAAAATCATAGTCTAATTTAAAATTGGTGTTGTCAGTGTATAGCGGTATAGCTTCATTATACCTAATACATTCAGTTTTGGTTTTGTTGTCAATATTATCATATTTCTCTTGTTTGGTTCTTATTACTTTTAAGCTTCACGGTTATGTCATAACTGACTAGCAAGGAGAAACGCTGCTACAATTTGGTCTGAGGGGTAAATCGTCTTTTTGGGATTACCCCACTACAGCAGGACACCACACTTATACGGAGTCCAAAAAATACAAAAAGCCAACGTTCGCCTCAAACCAATTTACAGCAGAATTAGTTCTCTCTGCAGAAAACTCTATATATATATATATATATATATATATATATATATATATATAATATATATATATATATATATATATATATATATAAATATATATTTATATATATATATATATATATATATATATTTATATACATATGTATATATATATTTATATATATATATATATATATATATATATATATATATATATATATATATATATATATATATATATATCTTAATATATATATATATATATATATATCTTAGAGACTCAAAGCCTCCTACTCCGAACATCAGCTAATCCGAGAAAAAAGCCCTGAAAGAACTTCAGTCAAATCCAAATCTAGTCATTCTTCCCGCCAATAAAGGCAATGCCACGGTCATCCTAAACACTTCTTCATATATTAATAAACTCTCAAATCTCATTAATACAGACTACAGACCAATTTCTAATAATCCAACAACCTGTCTGGAGAAAACAACAAAAGCTATTAACAATAAAACCTCTCTTCCAGTTGACATAAAACAATCTCTAATTCCTCGTGAAAACTCTTCCAGAACACCTCAAATATATAGCCTACCCAAAATTCGTAAACCCGATATTTCTCTACGTCCCATTGTCAGTGCATACAACTACCCTACACAACCATTGGCCAAAACTCGCTCAAAATCTCGCTTAAAATGCTTCATCCTTCGTCAAATATTCTTTTCATTTTATTGAACTTCTTATACAATACCCTATCTCACCGTCAAACATTCTAGTAAGCTTCGATATCATTTCACTCTTTACAAACATTCCTATAGACGAAACTCTAAACATTCTAAAAACTAAATACAGTGTCCAGCAAGATCGCTTATCTCTAAATAAACAGTGTATGTCCAACCCCTAATATTCGTCTTCCAAAATCAATTCTATAGACAGTTAAATGGTGCCCAATGGGCTCCCTACTATCTCCAGTAATTGCCCATATCTTTATGAAAGACTGCGAGAGCCGAGCAATATTCACATCACTGCTCAAAACCACATATTAGCTGCGATATATTGACGATACATTCGTCATTTGGCCCCATGGCGGCGAAGGTTTGGTGTCTTTTCAAATCGATCTGAATGGTATACATCCTAGTATCCAAGTCACGATGGAGGTGGAAACTGATTCATCCCTACCTTTTATCGACGTTATCATAAAGAAAAACGCCTTTGCAATGATGCAAGTAGACTCACTGAGCTCTCTAGTTTAAAACTAGCCCTTGTCCAAAACGGTTACCACGAAAATCACAGCAATAGGAGCATCCACAACATTCAAAATGAATAACACGGAATTTTTTGAAATTCGTAGTGCAGATGCAGACTGCCCCGATCCTAAATTATTAAATATTTACTTACTATTTTCTTTAGGTTAACATAACTATTTGTTTTTTTCTCTTTGCCAAATATCGTACTGTTAGAGATTGCTGTTTTTTTTTTAATTAACTTTTTCTCTTATTAATATTGCGTCAGTATTATTGCTACAGAGTAAAAGTTTTTCTGGATTTTTGGTTTAACAAATTAAAATATTTTAAATTCGTGATTAGTTATATCGTATTTTTCATTTTACACTATAAATATTTTATCCAATGAGAAAATATTTCATAACTCTTCGGTAGCGTAAGAGTCGATGGCTTGGAAAATCGGGGATTGAATCTTGCAATACTGCCAAATCTATTTATATACACTGGACATCACACTTGGTCGCATCCGCTTATTTGCTGAGGATTTCGAAATAAATGGATTTTAGGGATTCTGGGAAGCTGTCGATTTATCAGGAAAACTGCTTTTAGATACATGCAAGGGTAAAACTAATGTAGTTGATAAAATCGATTTAAGGCCATTTCACGAAGCCGATATAGGAAATTGAAGATTTTATATTTTTTGACAACTTTTTAAAGATAACTAGAGATACTTGAACATTTTTTATTTATTTATAATTTATGTTCCATCAACTACCCTTGGTTATAAGCCACAGATCAATTTTTCGTTTATAATTTGTAAAATAGATGACTTTTTCTTTGCAATATTACATTTTATACATACTCGTTGATTTTTTCTGCGAATAGATATGAATACGCAATTTTTGTATGACATAAATGCATGTGATGAATTCTAACCTGATTTTTCAGTTATACTTAAGAAACAATAAACACTATTTTAACCTCGATAGTTACAAATTTACTCACTATTGTTAACTGTTCGTTTTTTTTGCTTCGTCTGTGGCATAGGAAACTGTTCTTCCCGAATTTGTTCGTAACATTAGGATTTTGACAAATTCCAATTGGACGTGAAATTCATTTAGATTGCATTGAATAATTTTGAACACTAATATCATGTCGATGATGATGTGCGAAGCTCTTGGGACCAGTACAGGCCTCGTCTAGAGTTTTGTGGAAATTTAAAAGTTAATTTAAATTTTAAAGAAACTTTAGAAGCCGAAGCCGTCCTGGAAACCAGTTGCCTCGCACATCACGCTGACATGATATTATTGTAGTATTTTTATTAATCTAATTTATTGTCTTCTTATCTATCTATTGTCTGATTATCAAAGGTTCTACATTTATAACACTTACAAGTTTAATAGAATCTTTATATATTTATTACAGTACACTTATCACTAAGAACTAGAACACAACTACTTTAATTTATATCATTTATTTACGGATATTTATCTCAGACTCTCGAATAAAAATATTTATTTCGGACTAAAAACTCGACTTCATATTCAAAACTAACTGCCCCTTAAATAAAAGGTTCCTCTATATTTATACTAAACAACCGTTAGACTAGAATTCCGGCGATTCCCTTCTACCAGACGAGAAGGTCACCCGGACTGGTTTTTCATTCGACCTGCTTCTGGAAACTTCGAATCGTAGGAGACCCGTCAGATATTACCTGGGGTTTCTGCTGGCTGCTGTATGATCTAGAAAAGACTTGAATGGAATAGAATTAGAAATATAATGTTTACAGTTAAATATAATTCATATATTTATCGTAACATTATTGTTCAGCGATCCTAAAAACTACAGAGTAACATTGATGCAGTTTGCATTGATTTTGTATCGAATTTCTAGAAAGCTCCAGGTCCGTCCTGGACACCAGGTGCCTTGAGCACCATCGCCGACACATGATATTAGTGTTCAGTGATTCTATTGACGCAAAATGCGTCGTGAAATGCAAGACCAACAGTAAGATCAGGTGCAATCCCTAACGAAAATGACAGCGTATATACCGTCAGAGATTAGATATGCATTTTATCGACAAAATTTGAAATATCATGAATCCAACCAAAATCTCTTATGATCCAAAATGTTTTTTTTAATAAAATATCCTTTTTACATATAATATCAACGGCAATTTTTCTTTTAACGTTTTTTAATGTATTATTGTTTAAAAACTATAAACATATTTGAAACTCCATATTTTTTGTTAATTATAAGGATGGGCTTATTGCATAAAAAGTAAATAGACATTTGATATTTCAGATTCAAAGTATAAAAAGTATAATAATTAGGAAGGATTCCAAAATATAATGTCTTCCAGCTTAAAATTTAGCATAATAAACAACAGAAAAATATGGCATATACAGAAAGTTGTTTTCAGCAGTGTACAAATCGCTTGTCAAGAGACATTTTAATGTTCAAATTTTCAAATGTTCAATCAAAGTACTAATTTGGCGGGAAATACCTCAACGTGTTACTACACATTTCTGTATATTTTGCATAGAGCATAATAGGGCAAAGTATTGTGACATTTTAACCCTCCGGCAGCCACGTTTCTTAAAGTTACATGAGTGGACACACTGCGGCACTTAATGCCGCACATAGAAAAAATGGCATTAAAAGTTAAAAATTATCAAAACTTTGTTAGAAAAATTTGTAAACGACGCAAAAAAAGAAAAGCGTTATTTTTAGCAATTTATTGTATGACTTTAACATAATGTAACGACTCAGGCGAAAAATATAAAAACAAAAAAAAACGTTTACAATAAAAAATATTCTCTCACAAAAGATCAAAAAAGAAAAGTATCTAAATACAAAATAATTAAATTAGTAAATTACTATTTAAATGGGAATAAGCCACAATTAAAGGTTAAAATACGTTTATTGACGTTTCAATTTCCACTTCGGAAATCGTTCTCAAAATACAAACATTAGTAAATTAAACAAAATTTGTTTAATTCACTAATGTTTGTATTTTGAGAACGATTTCCGAAGTGGAAATTGAAACGTCAATAAACGTATTTTAACCTTTAATTGTGGCTTATTCCCATTTAAATAGTAATTAATTTAAAATGCCACAAGAAAATAGCTTCAGAACAAATTAAATTAGTCTTCCTTCATTGAAGGATACAAACACATATTACACTGAATTTTTTTCTCACTGTGATTTTTGCAAACAAATTGTTGGCATGAGTCACAGGAAACGATGGTTTTATTGTTTTTATGCGCACTGCATATATGGCACCGTCCACTTCGACTTTGGTTTACCGTGCCGGTGGGTTCTTTGGCACTTTGAAAAGGCAGCAGAAATTCTCTTACATCTTTTGGAAGTGTTAGTATCTTCGCTCGGTCTTCTAAATGATCCCTCATCATGGAGAAACTTAATTCAAGTAAGAATTTTCTCCTTCTTTGTGGCGACATATTTGGTTTAGTGCAATTATAAATAACTTCGGAATTTATTCCAGCTTTATCGAGTATGCAAAAAAATATTGCTAATGGCCATCTTCTGGTAATCCTTGGAGGAAGCACATTTTTGGTCAACCGTATCGACGCCACTTTTTGTTTTATTGTATTGTATAATCATTACTGGTTTTCCTGTATCTTCGTCTATTTCGTCTGTATCAATCATGGTAGAGAGCAATACTACAGCTTTATTTCTTTTAGGATTATTTGAAACTAGGGACATATTATTTTGGAACCCGAATATTGAAGATCCAATAGCTCGCAGTTTATTCGGAAGAAATTGGGGAGGAAGTTCTTTTTGGTTTTTCTTCAAGGTGCCAATAACGGTCCGGCCATTTTGCATGAGATAATCAGCTAAAGGATAACTAGTATAATAATTATCCATTGTTATATTTCTTTTGGAGTTTTTTATGGGAGAAACTAAACGCTGTACTATATCGAATGGTTTATTGGAACACTTGTACGGTCCGTCTCTTTGTATTCCACAATATATCTCGAAATTCCATGTATAGTAAGACCTGCTATCGCAAAGTGCATACGGTTGTATGCCATATTTGGCTGGTTTTTGTGGCATATATTGTACAAAGCCACATCGTCCTCTAAAAGGGTGAAGCATTTCGTCTATAGTGACGTATTTCCCCAAACAGTAATTACTCATACAATTATTCAGAAAGTCTGTATATACTTCTAATAGCAGCTAATTTATCATTTTGTTCACGATCTTTTCGTGTCCCAACATCATCGAAACGAAGAGCACGAAGGAGAAAGAGGAATCTTTTGTAACCAAATGCAGCTCTGGCCCGTATCATACCGGTTCCGTCCTTTGCCCATATTTCTTGAACGTTTACATGATTTCCTTTTTTTACTGCAAGAATAAATAATATCCCAAACAAAGCTTTGATTTCATTACGAGAGGTTAATTTGCAATTTCTGTCTCTCTGGCAAGATAGATTATTTGCTCTTGTGTTGTTGATATATATATTAGTGCAAGTAACAATACTGTCAATCATAGCTGGAGTTATAAATAAGAGAAAAGAATCTAATGGATTCAATTTACATTACATTACCTTTCACTTACCTCCAATTCAGTTTGCATTACCTTTTTGTTCAGGAACTTCTTTTATAATATTTTTTGCTCTGGTTTTAGTGCCATAAGCTATTGGGGTACTTTTCCAAATTGTTTCTTCATCCTTGCCTATATAAAATTGATAATCACCATCGTCTAGCTCTTGTAACGGACATATATCATCATTATCATCGCTACCAGATAGTTCCGATTTGCTGTCGTAATTATCATTTTCAATAATTTCTTGTTCTCTACCTGAATCACTAAAATCAACAATATCTTCGTCAAAATCAGACAAATTTTCCGCAATCTCTTGCAACTCAATCTCTGTCAAATACTTAATTGGCCTTTTTGCACTCCTAAAATGACAAAAAGTACATCAATTAATTTAAGTGCCAAAAAACTGTATGAACAAATTTTACTTACATGACAAGCTACGCTGCGGTACGGAATGCCGCAGTTGAACAACTTCCACTTCAATGGTCAATATTAAACAAATACAACACTTTAGGAAATGCAATATCAGCAGGTAATATTTTAAATTTAGTCACGTTCACATACCTAAGTAGACAGTAGCGTATACGAAAGAATATTGGTAAAAATTATTCTTCTTCTTCCTATGCCGTCCCCAAACGGAGGTTGGCGACCACATTTTTAAAAGCTTCTCTGTCTTTTGCAACGTGGAATAATTCGTCTACAGTCATGTTTGTCCAGTCTCGAATATTTCGCAGCCATGACTTCCTCTTTCTACCTATTCCTTTTTTGCCATCGACTCTACCCTGCATGATGACCTGCAGAAGACTATATTTATTATTTCTTAGTATGTGTCCAAGGTATGCAGTCTTGCGTACTTTTATCGTTCTCAACAATTTTTTGTCTCGACCCATCGTTCTCGGCACTTCCTCATTGGTGACCCTGGCAGACCATGGGATTCTCAACATTCTCCGGTATATCCAAAGTTCAAAGGCTTCAATCTTTTTAACTATTTGCGCTTTTAGTGTCCATGTTTCTACCCCGTACAATAGTTGCGACCAGACGTAACATTCAACAAACCTAAGTCTCAGCGCAGTATTCAGATTTTTGTCACAGAACAATTGTTTGAATTTTAAGAACGCTGCCCTTGCAATTTCTATTCGTACCCGGATCTCTTGGTCTGGATCTAATTCTGTGTTGATGTAAGCTCCCAGATATTTATATTTTGTCACTCTCTCTATTTGCTGTCCACCAAGAGTTAGTTGTTCATTATTTATTGGACTCCTTGATACTATCATAAATTTGGTCTTATCTGTGTTGATGTCAAGTCCCATTTGAATGCATTCACTATTTATTGCATCTAGTAAAGTTTGTAGTTCTTCTATACTCTCAGAAAATTATCTCTAAAAATTATTATCTCTGGTAACTGTTATCAGCTGAAGTCCGTTTGAAGAGGTTTACTCTCCGGACACTGGAACTCATTTAAGCATGGGTGTATGTTACCTGAAGTAAAATTTAATTAAAATATTAAACATCATATAATATTATCAACATCATGTACAATCTTTGGTAACACATTACATTTTAAAGGGTTTTTACCCAAATATTTTGGTGGCTCAGGCATGGTAACCTGTATTTTAACCTGATGATGGAACAGTTGTTCCGAAAACGTTCGTGTTTTTAATGTTGCCCTTTTAAGGGTTTTTATAAAATAAAATATACCCACATACAAAGATTAACCTCTTTTTCTTTTTTTTTATTAAGATAATATTATCAAAAAAAATAGTTTTGGGTGTACCTACTTTGACGTTTAGTTGAATGTTTAGAGACAAATAGAGGTTATATAAGTAAATGAAATAAATTAATTACTTCTAATTTTATAATTCAATTTAAAAAAATATATACAGAAAAATTATAATTGTGCTCTTTTTTTCGGATACGTTTAGATGACTATATTTTTGGTTTCCGTTGAGCTTTCGACATGTTTTTATCAAAGAAAATATGTGATTGACTATTATCTAATAATGATCACAGGATTAATGTAAAGATAATTACAATCGTTAAAATCACAGTAAAAGCATAGTACCCGCATAAGCCAAAACGAAAATTACCAACCTTTAATAAATAACAAATATTAAAAAAATAATATATTATCCACAAAGTCACAACTTCATAAATTGTACTGGATGTCTAATTAGTGCGTGTTTCCAAATATGCGCGATTGTATTTTGTTTTTGGGGGCAGGTGAATCCCAGTAAAGGCTGGCAGGTGGCGGCACGCGTCTTTCACATACACCTGAAACGTAATTAGTGCATGTGTTCACCTGTCTTCTACCATAGGTACTTATATGACATATCTAACTTCTTTA
Organism: Diabrotica undecimpunctata; assembly: GCF_040954645.1. NCBI lineage: Eukaryota > Metazoa > Arthropoda > Insecta > Coleoptera > Chrysomelidae > Diabrotica > Diabrotica undecimpunctata. The sequence continues at coordinate 69,156,885 of NC_092804.1, read as the reverse complement.
AACCTGTTAGCGGTTATGTGGTTTGGATTATTGACCACCGACCACCGAGAGGGAAGAGAAAGAGGCACATCGCTCAGTGTTAATAACCTATCATAATAAAACTCTCAACGTTTTTTAGGCCGTTATATTTTATAGATTATTTTAAAATTAGATATATGTAGGCCCATTTTTGAAATTAGATGTTAAATATAGGGTAACTTAGACATAATTCGCCCACGTTATATATTTTTTTATTATTATAATATCAGAAATATAAAATGTCGTGTAATGAGAAATCTAATGCAAAATATTTATGAACATTAATTCCGGTTCGTGCCAAAATAAAACCATTTATTGCAAACTATAAATTCCAGTAATAAGAATTATTTAAACAAGTTTGCTTAGTTTGTATGGGATGTATTGTTTGTCTAAATATTGGTTAAATTTGCAATTCTTATTCAACAGATAAAAGTAGACAAAAGGAAATGTTCTTTTTTTCCCAGTGTCATATTAGCATTGGACGTTGGCAATCACTCTTCATCATCTTGGTGCTACAGCCCTTAGAGGGCGTCAACCTTCTCAAACTTTCTAAGCCACTAGGCCTGGCAATCACTCTGGCCTATATAAATTTGTTTACAATGGTTCTAAGGAGTTATAAGGATCTTTTACCCCTTCACTGTCTCAGATTTTTTAGCGGAGATTTGTCGTCTACCTAGCCCTCTGCTTCCTTTTAATTTACCCTGCATGATAACTTGTAAAATGAGCTATTTATAGTTTTCCACGACAGGACAGTTTTCTGTTTTACTGTGCAGATCAGCTTTTGGTCTTGAACTACTCTTTGTAAAACATTTTCGATATTAAGTCAATGCATTTACGAGATCCTTTGACAGTATCACATTTCGAATGCTGTTGTAGCTGCTGTCGGCTCTCTAGCAGCGCCTGAGTCCCAGTAGTTACCTACGAGCGAGCGGACGAAACGTATACTTCCAGGGCGCTGGTACCTGCGTGTCGTAAGAGTCGACTAATGGGATGGAATGAGAGTTGTTGAGCCTTCGTTTGAGGTGTTGAGTTCGCAGCAACGAACACAGGGCACGATCTGTCGTACATTTCTAGTACGGCACAGTAACGTGGCCGTATGGGACTACTAGAAACAAGATGAGTCCATTAGCAGCACTGGTTAAGGAACAGCGCTCTTAGTATCCGAGAGTTACACGTGAGGCCACTTTTATTCCACCTAACCTCTGTGGGAGATTCTGCAAGTTTATATACGGGTGAACGTGCACTTGTAAGATCCTTAACGGTGACCTGTCAAACGTGTAAGGTTGGACTGTTATACCTACCTTAGTTCTTATTCGACCTCACGCGGACAACGGGCGAGTGTTAGTATAGCAACACAGGTATTGTGAGGAGGGAGGAGGGTTGCGCTGTAGCTAGCGTGCCACCTCTATCTAGAAACGAACTGAAAGGGGCATTGGTTCAGCCAGAATATGATAAACTTTCTTCTCATACCCTTTATCCATCCTAGTCTACCCAAATCAGTACTTGTTGGGTTGTCAGCGTTCGGGGATCCTTGGGCTGTACAATCCAGGGAGCATCTTCGTCAAAATTTCTTTTGTGTGGGCACGAATTCCTTGATGCGTATGGGGTTTGGGTTTGTTTGGGTTTCCCAGGCTTGTCTAGTCTAGTCAAACCCGCTGATCAGGTCCTGTTAACACGGGTGCTTCCTATCCCGGAAGACTGCGTACTCTTAGTTGCTCCTGGAAATGCAATAGAAGTGAATATCGCCTTCTAATGCCTGGGGCCCTCAAGCACTGCCAGATATGCTAGTAATTTCGGAGGCGGAACGGGGGATTCTTTAGCAAATTGAAAGTACTCGAGCAGATCGCATCCTCCACCAGCCTTCTCAGACTCCCTGGTGCGGTAGTAACTATGACTTCTTAATGCTCTATTATGTTCTAACTGCTTTTCTTGGTAAGACTCCATACCTCTACTTCATATAGGAGAGTTGTAAATACATACTTCTGTACGTCAATTATTTCCGATTTACTAATTTATCACTCTTCATCACTTCGAAATGCAGTTTGAAAAATGCATTTTCCTTGTTCAATTGCAATTCAATAATGCAATTTTCATTTCCACATCATCGTTTTTATTTACAAAATTTCCTGATACTCATGCGAATCGAATGAAATACGTTTTATTCAGATCCGTCCTACTACAAAAATTTGGTAAGTTTATTGCTTCATTGCCTCGCCTATTGGTAGAATCGCGTAAATCGAATGACCGATGAATGATGGCCCCATATTAGCTTATATTTCATTCAAAAGACGGAAAAAGATAGGCCCCAAAAAACTTGAGAACATGGAATCTGAGAATTTATGCAAATCCGAGAAATGGAAGAAAACGAATAGCAAGACCAACGATAGTATTGATTGAAGGGCGGGAATCAGCAAGAGTTGTAGGATCCCCGCTGTATATATATATATATATATATATATATATATATATATATATATATATATATATAAATATATATATATATATATATATATATATATATATATAATATATATATATATATATATATATATATATATATATATATATATATATATATATAGAAAACGGTTTCTACTCACACTTCCTAGAACGTCTTTATTGTAAGATAGTTCATTCGATTATGTGAAATTAACTTTAACTTAAGAATACCTGTCAGAAACATCATAGCATGCAATTTGTCTTTAAAAAGACAACCACATGCAATGATGACAGTAAAATTCTCCTGTTAGTGATTCCATAGTAAATCATGAGGAAAAACAAAAAAAAAACCTCATTACTATCCTGATATGGTAAGTTACATTTAGTTAACTTTTAGTGCACACCAAACTCTAATTTAATATGTATGGTATTTAAAAGTATAAATGATGTAAGCTTGATATGTAATTGACTTATAGTAGATTTTCTTTTTATTGATTTTCTTTTCTAATATGGGTAACCAGATTCTACTGCATTCTGTCGAGGAATTTGCAACGCAGTTGGTCTCATTTAGCATAATTAGAGACGCTTCTTTGATTTTTCTCTTTTTACCATCTGTTTTCTTTAGGGCTATATTTAAATCTTTCCCATTGCACCCTATGTTTATTTTCCCATTCGTATTTATATTTACAAAATCTATTAAAGTTTCTGTTTTTAATATAACATTGATGTTCACTTATTCTAACATCTGTATCTGTAGAGTAGGGAGGACGAGTTAAGTTTCACAGCACTTAGGCCACAATTGACCCATTGTGCATTTCTGCACAATGGGACCCATTCATTTCTAGAAAGGTGGACAAGTCACCAGGAGACATCTCTCTTATGTGGGCAGGTTTGGGCCAGGACTCGCTGAACGCGTACTCTCGTATTAACGATAACTCTGGGCATTCACATAGAACATGCTCTACAGTTTCGTCTTCTCGTTCACACTTTCTACATAGAGGTGTGTCTGCTAGCCCCAGTGTGTAGAGGTGTTTGCTTAGTTAACAATGACCAGTTAAAAACCAACTGCCAAACGTCGGTTTTTCCTGGTCCTTCCCAAGTACTTCTTTGATGTTGACTCTTCAAGGTCACTTATTGTTACCCTGGCAAGTTTACATCCTTTCCGTTCTTCCCATTTTTTTACGGTTTGCGTATGGGAGTGACATTTGACAATTTTCGCGATTGTTGTAGTTGACTAACCAAAAAGATCCCCAGGTCCTAAGAGTCTTAGGCCTGCCGCCTTCCTAGATAATTGGTCAGCAATGCGGTTGCCTTTATTCCTATTGTGTCCTTTAACCCACCTCAGGATGATGGTATTACCATCCGAAACTTGAGTTAGTGACTCGTGACACTCCATTACTAAACCTGATGTGACACGTGGTCTATTCAAGGTTTGTAGCGCTTGTCTGCTATCTGTGCAGATGATTATAGCTTTCCCAGCTATACCTTTTTGGGTTATCTCTTTTGCGGCTATGGAGATACCAGTCAGTTCTGTCTGAACTACGCTGGCATTTTTGCCCATACCCCACTATATTCTTAGGTTCAGTGATCTGGAGTATATCCCGCATCCTGAGCCTTCTTTCATTTTGGAGCCATCGGTGTATATGCAATAGGCATTTGCCCCATATCATGTCTTGTTTCAATTTTGTTAAAGACAAACTTAGGTTCAATTGAGTCGCAGCCTGCCTGTAGTAGTGGTAATGCATCCAGCTCTCCCCGCCAGAAACGAGTTCTCAATTGTCCCATTCCTACATCAAGGTTTGCACCAGCTGAGCGCAGTCGCATCATTGTCACTAGCGCCACCTCTTTGACATATATATCTAGAGGCGTGATGCCAATGATCAACTCCATTGCAGCAGTTGGTGTTGTTTTCATGGCACCTGTTATATTTATGCAAGCCATCCGCTGAATATGGTTTAGTTTGTCAATCGCTGTTGCCTGCAGCACTTTTGGTACCCAAGCAATAGCTCCGTAAGGTAGCATTGACCTAATGATAGCGGTGTAGACCCAGGCGACCGTTGTCCGACCGTTCGTCGACACTGCTTATAGGCAATATATGCTCTTTTAGCTCTACCATCTAAGTGTGAGTTCCATGTTAACTTCCTGTCAAGGGTAATACCAAGGTACTTCACCTCGTCAGAAAAATTTAAACTGTAATTTAGAATCCTTGGGGGTATTAAGCCCGTGATTCTTCTTTTCCTGGTAAAGAGGACCATCTCTGTTTTCTTAGAATTTATAGATAGTGAGTGTTCCTTGCACCATGTTTCTATTAGTCGGTTATTCTAACATATAATGGTTTCGTTCTCCTATCGTTTTAAGTTTTTCCGATAATCCTTTTATGTATGGTATTGTTATTTTCCTCGTATTATTCCTTGTGGATGTAGTAATATCCTGTTCTAAGTTGTCCGTTCCATTGGGTAGATTCTTGAAAATTCCTTATATATAAACGACAAAGGATATTCATTTTTTAATAAAACAGATGGTAACAAATTAATGTTTCTCCTCTAAAAACAAATTTTTGTTAGAACAAGTAATTTGGACTCTATCGTATAAGGATTTAATGATTCCCTTTTTATTATTAATGTTGTGATTTGATTTGTAATTTAGATATCTATTGGTGTGTGTTGTTTTTCTATACACCTGAGTCTCATATTCAGCATCCTTTTTTAAAATTGAAGCATCCAGAAAAGGTAGTGCAATTATATTTCTTAGTAAATGTTATTCCATAGTAAATGTTATTGTTTCTTCTTTATTGTTTATATCATTCAGTAAAGTGTCCAATATCTCTGATCCGTGAGGAAATATTGAGAATACATCATCTACATATCTCTACCATTCTGTGGTCTTAAAATTTTGTTTGGAAATAATATTTGTTTTGAAATCTTCCATAAATATATTGGCTGATAAAGGAGATAATGAAGATATATCTGATACATTTAGTATTGTTCTATAATTATAGTATTCTATAATAATTATAGTATCCAATGTATCATATTAATAGCATTCTCTAATTTTGTTTTGATTATTTTTAAAATCTTATCTAATGGCACATTCGTAAATAAACTATTTATATCAAAACTTACTAAAATAATATTTAAATTAAATTCAATATTTGATAATTTATTTAAAAAATGTTGTTTATTTTTTATAAACGTGTCATTTTTATTTGCAAATGGTTGTATAATATTTAATAAAAATTTTGACAGTTCACTACAAGGACAATTCATAGTACCTTCTATAAATAGGTTTAAGTGGTGTATTAGCTTTATGAACTTTCGGCACATCATAAAAATGAGGTGTCTTGCTGTAATGAGGTACCTATAATTAATCTTCTTTGATAATTTGCTAAATAATCTTTAAACTTAAATTATGTTCTACATAATTTTGTATAAAAACCGTTTGTTACTATATCTTTAATTTTGTTTTCATACTAAATTTTATCCATTACCACAGTTGCATTCCTCTCGTCTGCAGGTTTTGTAATTATAGAGACGACATTTTTTAAAGTTCTTACAGCCTATAGTTCCTCTTTGCTTATGTTTTGTTTAATTTTACATAATACTCTATATTCATCTTAACGAAGACGACGCTGCTCAAGTCAGGGAGCTTTATTGGGGTGAGCATAATATATGTAAAATATAATATTTCGGCAAGGAAAAAAAGAGACACGGAATACAGCTAAACTGTAAAACAAAATGGGCACCAATAAGTTTTAACCGAAAACTTATGAAGAAACTCAGCAAATGGTCAACAAAAATCATGAAAATTGTCATATTTAACAATAAGCTGTAAGAAAAGGTTTCATATTTAATAAAATACTTGGAAGAATTAATCTATTATCTTCTACAATAAAATTTAAATAATTTATATCGTCTCTATTTCAAGATAAATAAAAACGTTACAATAAAAAATAATGTTTATTAAATTTTCAAACTAACATGAATTGTTAAAAAAATAACAATAAACATTGTTTATTAATACTCAAAATACTCAAGAAATTTTATTAATAAATTCATATTAATAAAAAAACCTGACCCATCCTTGTCATCAATAATCTTATACTTTAAACATATTGCAATCTTTTATATAATTTAAATATTAAACTCACTAATTACTAAAATAAAATGAACATTTGATTGCAATCTGAACGAATATCATTGGCCATTATTACGTTTTACTTTAATTAAGGTTTCAAAATTATAATGTTACATTTAGTAACATGCTCAAAAAAAAACTAAAAATAAACTCTCAACAAAAAAATAATAAAAGTTACTGTCTCTAACAGCAAAAAAAAACATTATCATTATAAAATATTTCATATATATACAAATAGATATAGAAGTACGATAATCTTTGCCTCTTCGGCAAAAATATTAATAAGGGCGGTTGGCCTCGACATGACACAAGGAGGTTGTCTGAGAATACTAGCGGCAACTAGTGAATTGCCAGTCGGACTCACAAAATTGTGAGTTTCTTAATAACTAAACTACAAATTATATGCACTTCTGATTGCATATTGTTACAAATAATAAATGGCAACTGAGCACTACTATCGGATAGTGGCTTTTTATAAATTAGACCTAAGCTAATTAATTCTTGGGAAGGGGATGTGTACTTTGGTTCGAAATATTTGTTCCCATGAGAAAATAATACGCTTCAAAATGCATTTAACTAAAAACCAATAAAATTTTAAGATGGATTATGTGTGATTAATACTTAAATAAGGTGGTTTAAAAGAAAAACGTATTCGTTTATGGAATACTATAGCCCCAAACATAATTTATTACGAAAAAAGTTTGAAGAACACAGGACTTTTAAACACTTATACGTATTCGAAGCGATAAAAAATAATAATCGCTCTAGACATTGTATTGAAAATACAGGCCAGGAATAGAAAAATTTAGCATGCCACAGGGTTGGTAATATTGAGATATTTTCTCCACTGAGCTAATTTTGGAATAAATGGATGAGTCTTGTTCTTCTTCAAGTGCCATCTTCGTTCCGAAGGTTGGCGATCATCAGGGCTATACGTATTTTCGAAACTGCTGACCGAAACAATTCGTTGCTGCTACAGCTATACCATTCCCGTAGATTCTTTAGCCAAGAGTTTCGTCTTCTTCCTATGGACCTTTTTCCTGCTATTTTCCCTTGCATAATTATTCGAAGCAGTTCATATCTTTCGCCTCTTGTAATGTCCCAAGTATTGCAGTTTTCGTTTTTTGATCGTAAATATGACTTCCTTTTCTTTCTTCATTCTTCTCAAGACCTCGACATTTGTGACTCTCTCGGTCCATGATATTCTCAGGATTCTGCGATACATCCACAGTTCAAATGCCTCTAATTTTTTGGTATCAATCTTTTTCAACGTGCATGACTCCATTCCGTAGAACAGCACAGAAAGTACGTAACATCTCATCAGGATGAGTAACAGTTTGTAAATGAGTAAAGTTTAGACCCTTTGGCAGTATTAAACTTTCCATTGCATTTAAAAATGTATATTTGATAAATTGACAACTATTGCTAATACAAGAAGTATGTCATTATTATATATTATTATCTAAAGGGTGTATTCGCTCCGTGCGTGACCATGGTAGGGGTACCTTGAAACGATGGAATCTTTTTACGCATAAATTTTATCAAAAATGTGTGCAAATACATGTTGCGTATTTAATTGTGCTAATAATAGCAAAAATAGTAAGTGTAGTTTTTATAGGTTTCCAAAGATTACATATAAATTAGAGAAAAGAAAAAGATATATCCGTGCTATTAATATGAAAAAGTAAATATCACATAACCTCATTTTTATGCAATTAAAATAGGAAATATTTAAATAATTTACCTTAAATGATATTTTATAAGGCTTCAAGCTAACTGCAGAGTGCCTGATGACTTTAGCTTTTATATCATACCTTTTACTGTTACTGTTTTTAATTATAAATATGCTCTTTCACGTGAAAAACTTGATTTGCCAGTACTAGATTTTTCCCTTTCTTTTCCGTTTGGGGTTAAAAAGATATATTATGATGAATTTTGAGAAACTCAGTTTTTAATACTACATTTATTTTGTACATAGACTGAAAAAATATAATTAAAAAGTTTATTATTAATAATTGTCAATCTCGCCTGTATTTAACAATGTCAAACAAATGTCATATATTTAACCTAAAAATTGGTAGGTCCAAAACAGTCAGATGAAGGCGGTAGGTGTCGCGTCAGTCACGCACGGAGCGAATACGGTTTTGTTCCAAAAGAATATTAAATTTATTTAAATGTATACTTCTTTGTTTCTCATACGAATTTTCATACACTATATGTAAACTAAAAATAATTCGATCAAAATCAAAATTTGATATCACATTAAAAAGTAAATCTTCAATATTTAAAATGTCAAGCAAAAATAAAGTTATTATATCTACATCTTCGTAAAAATTTAATGGAATTTTGAAAATGTGTCAGTTTTTGGAAAGAATTTCCAATCTCCTATAAACTTAAAACTTGTAAAACATAAAAACTTGTATTTATATTATTAATTTTTATAATGTAACCGCCAAGTTAATCAACCATAACAGCTGTAAGTGATAATATATTGCAATAAATCTTTTCGTTATTAATACATTTTGAATTGTTTGATTTATTACAAAGCATACACAGTAGTAGTTTATACATGCAAAAATATCCTAGTCGATGATAATTAATATCGCAATTAACACAAACACTACGTTCACGACTACATTTACCTATTAAATCATTTAAAATAATTCATATATTCAGATTCGCCCAGTGGGTGCTAAAACTCTTTTAACAACTTTTTATTTACTTCGCTTTAGCACCTAAATACTACTATATAACACACATTTTTGGAACGAAACTAATCTGAATTTGTAATTAATTTGTTTCAATGATATTAAGATGAACTAGAGAGATAAATGTAAATGTCTTAATTGTTATGATTCTGTTGCTATAATTAGATGTAGGGCCACATCAAGCAAAGCATATTATTTGTACGTAAATGCTTCATATTTTAAGTTTTTCATCACAGTTATGGGTCCTCTGCTAAACGATAATTGGCTACTATACAGGGTGAGTCATGAGGAACTGTACATACTCCCTCCTGCCATGGAAGTCTCTATGGTATGGAAATAACAAATGACTATTAAAAACTTATAACTAAAATTTCCATTCGTCATAACTTTTGACTTTGAACGGTAAGTTCGATGTATCTCATGTTTTGATCAAAGGTTACAGCACTATCACGTACATAATGAACTGATTTATTTAAACTACAAAAAAAGCAGGTCCGGTTTTAAACAATTAGTTCGTTTTGTTCATAGAAAAAATTTCGCCCTGTATACGGTTTTTGAAAACTCTAATAATAATTTTACAAATTAGACAAATAGGCAAATAAAATGGCACATTTATTTTTTCCATACCATAACTTAATTTTAAATTAAAAAAATCAAATTTGATTATAAATTAAAAGCTTTACAAAGTGAACCTTACATTTTAAAAAAATGTAATTTTTCTTTAAATAATTAAATTTTTTAAACCAATATGTAATTGAAAAGTATTAATACTACCACAGCTCATGAATTTTTAGAATTTTGTTTCAAAAGAAAAAAATACATTATAATATGTTTAAATCAACGAAAAGAAAATACCTAGAATATTAAAAATAAACAATTTTATTTACATTTTTAAAAAAATGTAATAATAGGCAAGAATTCTATACAAGTAAATAAAAGAAACAGTTAAGAAATAAATAAAACGAATAGGACATAACCAACATAAAGGTAAAATTGTTGAGAATTATAGCGAATTTTCGAAATGAACTCCACCTGTTTTTATATAACGTCTTTGGCGAACCTTTAAATGTTTAATTGACCTATTGAAAGTTAAGGGATTATTTTTCTACTATTGGTACAAAAATCAATAATTTTGTCAATTAGTTCTTATCGGCTAAAAACCAACCAGATGTAAAATAGAAATTGATGGCATCAGTATTGAACAAGTAATAGAAATAAAATACATGGGAATTACACTGTCCAGCTATGGAGACCTGGACAAAGAAGTGAGAGATCAAGTACAAAAAGCAAGCAAATAGACTGACAGGATGTCTTAATAACACAATATAGCGAAAGAAACACATTAACTTTGAGATGATGTTATGAATTTATAAAGCTAGTGTAAGAACAATAGTGACATATGCCTGAGAAATAAGACCCGACACAGCCACAACGCAAAGCCTACTAGAAATGGCAGAGATGAGAGTACTGAGAAAAATTACAGGAAATACATCGAAAGAGAAGTAAAGACATTAGAAGAAAATGTAACGTACAATGTATAAATGAATGGACACAAAATAGAAAAAGAATGAAATAACCACATAAGCAGAATGGAGAAGACCCGTGTTGTCAAAATAGCAGGAGATAAGTCACCAATCGACAAAAGAAGTATCGGACGACCGCGCAAAAGATGGAGTGACAACCATCCATAAAGGTATTATTCCGCCAATGAACAAGCAGAATTGCTTATAAAGAGGGAGAAGAAGAAGTTCTTATCGTGTATTTATATTTTATCGACAAATCATTTCTTTCAATCGACCTTATATGTAATAGTCGACAGTATTAAAATCAGATGATCTAGATGGCCATGCATATCCCCCTTGTCCTATCTACCTATTTCCATAAGATGCATGAAGATATTGATGGACGGCAACTAAAAAATGTGATGATTCCCCATCGTGTATAAAGTACCTACCTACCTAGTGCAGCTGAATTGACTAGTAGATTTGGTAAAATAATTTGGAAGAAAGTACAAAGCACCTATCAATGGTGCATTTAAGAAATGGGGGCCTATTAGTTATCTGCCTATTACCCCTATTCAAACATTCACTGAAAACCTATTCTGTGAACGAGATTCGCGAACCGTGTAGGGACACACACACACACACGCAGTGATCAACCCTGCCCCTAGGAACATGTGTATACCAATGTAAGAATGGGATTCACATGTCCGAAGATCAAACCGGTCACACCTCGCTAGTCGAAGTGGTACCTATCTGACCCCCAGGCTTTTCCACCACCCCTCCTCATCGTGTGACTTGATGCCCTGGGTAATAGGACATCCTCGGTTTTTAGTGAATGTGGTTATGCCACCTAACTGTAGGGGTAGCCACATCTAGGCTTTTCTCCCTATTTACTTTACTGACTCTATTGATTTTACTCTAGCTTTACGTCGGGACTTGAGTCCCTAAAAAAAAAAGAAAAAAGAGCGTGTGTTCCAACCATAGAGCCATCAGCCTGAGCTGATGACTCTATGTCCGGAAAAGAGTGTGTGCTCGGTCACTCAGCCGCCGATTTGGCAAAATAAATTTTGTTCTCCTCACCGGCTGAGCACCCGAGAGGGGTCCGGCCACCAAGCCCATGTATGCCGCACATGACCTCAGTGCTCGGATTTCGCGAGTAGATCTTTCATTCGATCTGCCTTAAGGGCCTAGTCCGCGGAGCGGTATATAGAAGGCCTGACGGGCCCCTTCTATATTTGCTATATAAGGTAAATTTACGTTAAACGGTTTAATGAAAAGTATGAATACTATATCAATATGAATTTACGTTATTTAATCAGAAAACACTTTTTATTTTTATTTTATTTATTTTTTTTTGTGGACTTCCTTGTGGCTTCGGGACTATAAAATGCCTGGGCAACAATTCTTTCCTTTTTTCCTTCATCCTATTTGTGTGCGTGTATTGGGGTGTGCATTCCCAAGTGTATAATGCTCTCACACACCCCGGTGTATATTGGACTTATAATTACCTAAAAACCTAAAAAGAAAAGCGTACCCTCTCGCCAGAGTTTTTTTGGTGTGTTTTCTGATTGACTGCATTTCTTTGTTTGTTCTTCTTGCAACCATCTCATTCTTTATTTATTCGTTCGGGTTCTCCCTATATCGAGCTATCTGTTGTTTTGGTCTTCTGTGTACCGTCCTTATGTTTTCATTGTAGTTAGTCAGCTCTCTTAACATTCTGCTTGGGTGGTTTCTTAGTCCGTTGAAAATTTCATATGCTCTCTCGTCTAGCGTGCGTAGGATTCTTGTTTGTCCTGAGTCTCTATATACGTATCTCAAGGGTACGTACCTTGGTATCTTAAGGGCATCTCTGACTATTTGATTTTGAGTGGTCTGTATCTTTTTCCTGTTTGTTTTACAGGTGTGTCCCCACGCTGCAGATGCATATGTTAGGACTGGCAGGATAATACTATTCGCAACCCTGATTTTGGTTTTAAATCGTAGTTTACTTTTCCTTCCAATAAGTGTTGAGAGCTGACTTTTCAACGCTTTGGCTTTGCGTATTTGCTGATTGATGTGCTCAGTGAACGTTAGCTTCTTGTCTAGATGTACCCCTAGGTATTTAGCCTGGTTTGTCCAGTCTACTGGGGTGTTTTCGATTGTAATTTCGCGATTTGGTACACTTCTTCTGTGACTAAACATTACAGCCTGTGTTTTGTCTGGATTTAGGGCTATTTTCCATTTTATGCACCATCTTTGGAATCTGTTTAGTGCTCTTTGCAGATGATTAGCTGCATGATCCGGGTTTCTCCAGCTAACAGCTATTGCTGTGTCGTCAGCGTAAAGACTCAACAGAGAGCCTGGCTCTTTTGGCGTGTCGGCCGTATAGATAGTGTACAGGTAAGGAGACAGCACCGCTCCCTGAGGCACACCCGCCTCCAGGGTCCCGACTTCGGATAGGGTTGCCCCTATTCGAACTCTGAACCTTCTGTTGGCAAGATATGACGCAAGAAGGCATGTCATCGCCTCACTGTAACCAAATTCATTCATTTTATAGATGAGTCCATGGTGCCAGACTCTGTCGAAGGCTTTGCTGACATCCAGAAAAGCTGTAGCTGTGTACATTTTTTCATTAAATCCTTTGGTGATAAATTCTGTAAGTCGTAGTACCTGTAATTCACAGGAGTGTTCGCTTCTGAACCCGAATTGAGCCTCTCATATGGTTCCTAGCATTTGTGATTCTTCATTGAGTCTTCTTAGTATGACTCTTTTCGCTATCTTGCTTATAGATGATAATAAGCTGATAGGTCTGTAATTTTGCAGAAATGTGCCGTTTTTACCAGGTTTTGCAATCATTATTACGTGTGCCTCTTTCCACCTATCTGGGAAATATCGTAGTTTTAGCATGCTGTTTATTATGTTAGTGATATAAACAATAGCTTTTGTTGGTAGATTTTTCAGCGCCCTGTTTGTGATGTTGTCGGGTCCTGGGGCTTTTTTGGCATTTGTCATTTTTATAAGTTCCTTTATTTCTTCCGGAGATGTATGTGTAATACCTATTCTTCCCTTTTTCCTTCTAAGTCTTCTCGCTGCTCTTTCTACCTCTTCTTCAAAGTCTATGTCATCGTCGGGGTGTTCGTTGTTTCTACACGCCCTTTCTAATTCGTCCTTCATGACTTCGGCTTTGTCGATTTCCGTATGGACAATCCCGTTTACTCCGTGTAGGGGAGGTATGGGTTTCTTGTCCTTTCGGAGGATTTTAGATAACTTCCAGAAGGCGGATTTGTTAGGATTTAGCTCATCGATATAGGAGTCCCAGCTTTCATTTCTATGATTTTGAAGTTGTTTTTTCACTTCCCTGTCTAGCTCATTTGCAATCCTTTTGTCTTCTACCGTTCTTGTGCGGTAGGCTCTTCTTCTTTTCCGGTTTTTCTCTTTGATTAGGTTTTGAAGTTCTATACTTATATCCCTGAATCTTCCTTTTTGTCTTGTGATTGTTTCGGTTTTGGAGCTGGCATCGATAGCATTGTTTATTGCTTGTTCTAGTTTCATTACACTATCTTCTAGTTCTGTAATATTATTAATTGTTGGGATGTTACCGATGTTCTCTCTCACAATTCTTCTGAAGTTTGGCCAACTTGTCTTCTTTCTGTTGTGGGGCTGCAAATAGTTCAATTCTAATGCACCCAGGATCAGGACGATTAGGTTATGTGTCGAATCGCCTTCATTTAGAGAGTGTATCTCGTATTGTTGACCCACGTTGTGTAGGATTGCAATGTCAAGATACGTAGGGAGTTCTCCGTGGAAACATGTCGGTTCTGTTGGTCCGATGACATGTGTGTTCGGTCTGTTCTCGAGATGGTTGCAGAGATATCTTCCGTTTCGGTTGGTCGTCCTGTCAAACCAATTGGGAGATCTAGCATTTAGGTCTCCAATAATTATAGTTGGCTCTTCTGAGTTCAGTATTAGGCTCAAATCTTCGTTAAAAATTGGATCATGTGGTCTGACGTAAGCTGGCACTATTTTTAGTGTTTCGCTGTTGGCCTTAAGTCGAATAATTGTGACTTCCATTGTCACCAGTCCGTCTGGTGTTGGGATGTGCTCGTATTCGAGTCCCTTTTTGACTAATATAGCTGTTCCTCCTGATAATGCTCTATAATCCGTTCTATAGATATCGTAGCCTGGAAATTTTGTTTTTTTCCTTTCCACTAGTTTGGTTTCTTGAAGGGCTACAATATCGAGCTCTAATCTGTTTATTATTTCATCCAGAAGGTTGATCTTTTTGAATATTCCGCCGGAATTCCATGACCCAATGCGTAGATCTTCGTTTTGGTTTGCTAACATTTTCGGACGGCTTCTCCAAATGCAGTCATCATTTTTGTTGCTTTGTCCATCATGGACATCATTTCCATCATTTTGTTATTATACTCTGTATGGAAGTTTGCGATGAGGGTAGCTGCGTCCTGTACCGATACTTCTTGTGGTTGTGCTGGAGCTTATGTGGTGGTTTCAGCGGATTTTTTCGCTGCCTGTGCGTAGCTGACTCCTTTGTTGATTGGAGCGCTGTTTATGGGTCTTCCTACCGGTCTTGTTGGGGCAGGCGTTTTCTTTTTGGGGGCCTTAGAGCATCCTCTATAATTTGCTGTGTGCGCTTCACCACAGTTTGCACATTTGGGGTCGGTTTCCCGGCTTTTCTCACAGTCGTTACTGATGTGGTTTTCTCCGCATTTTACACATCTGGATCCGCAATGGCAAGCCTTTGAGCTGTGATAGAACCCTTGACAGTTATAACACTGTAGGGTGTCTTTTGTGATTTTGAATTCATCCTCCACATAGATGCGCATGTAGCATATATCAGATATTTTTTTAATTTTTGCAACGTCTTCCTCTTTGAGGGTGACGATGAAATGTGGCAGTACTTTTTTATCAGCTTTTTTGGAGATCATATTGATCACCCTTGTTGCTTCTATTCCTTTATTGTATAGTTCGTCTTTAATTGCTACTGTGCTAGTAGTAGCAGATAGCCCTTTTATAATGACTCTTTTTAGTTTATCGCTATCTATGGGATATGCGATTAATTCTACTTTTGGAGTGTGTTCTTCTAGGATGTGTACCATTCCTAGGTAATATTTTCTAGTTTTTATGTTAATATCAATAGATCTGCCTGATCGTGCAAACTTATTGACTGATATTAGGCCTTGGTTGGCTGCTCTCTGCAGGATTTTTTGGTGTTCTCCTACAGTTTTTATGATTATCGCCGGTGGTCTCGGCTCTTTTACTATTGGCTCTTTTACTGTAGGCTCCTCGCTTGTTTGCGGTGAGTCTTTTGCTACGTGTAGGGATTTTCGTCTACCAAATGTGTGAGTTGCACCATGGCAATCTGTATTTTGCAAACTGCGGCTCTAAAAAGATTTGTCGTTGTTGTGTTGAACCACTTACGTAGATTTTTCAGCCAGGAAATTATCCGCCTTCCTAGTCCTCGTTTTCCTTCTACTTTTCCGTGAAGAATTAATTACAGCAACCAATATCTTTCGCTGTTACTCATGATATGACCGAAGTATTGAATTTTGGCTGTTTTTATTGTGATTAACAACTCTTTTTCTTTTTGCGTTCATAATAACACGTCCTGGATAGTAACGTGGTTGGTATTGGATATCTTCAGGATTCTACGATAAAGCCACATTTCGAAAGCCTCAATTTTCTTACAGGTAGCGTCTGTGAGAGTCCATGACTCAACTCCGTACAATAGTATAGGAAAGATAACATCGTAGTAACCTGATTTTTATGGGTACTGATAACTCGTGTCATTTGAATAGCTTAGGCATTTTTTGAATTGCAGATCTTGCTTTCTCTATCTTAGATTTTATTTATAGGGAATGGTCCCAATTTTCATTGACGTTCGTACCAAGGTAGGCGTATGTTTTTACTCTTTCTATTGGTTGACCATTCACACTGATTCTTTCAATTTGCTGTTCCTTCTTAGAGATCATCATACATTTTGTTTTCTTAATGTTCAGTGAAAGTCCATATCTCTCTCTCTAAAATCCTATCTATAGAATAAGCCGATCATTATTTGCAATCCACCTAGCAAATCGTAACCGCAGGAATTTCATCTCCTATAGATGCAATCGTTGGACTTAGATGTGATGAGGTAAATTATTATTTATTAATACTCTCTCTTGATTGGGGAATGTCTAATTGTTTGCTTAATTGTCTGGCTTTTATTTTAGAATCTGCTTTGACTACATCAACGAGATGGTCTTCTTGTAAACAATATAATGCTCGTTCAGATTTTGATTTGGGAAATGTTCCATTTTCTTTTAAATAATTAAACACTGATCCAAACTTTTGATTATTCGGAACTCAACGTTCTGGAAACTGATTTTGATATTCTCTGCTGGCATCCATGCCGTATCCATCCTAAACCCCGTATATCTAAGCGATATGTGCATATTCTGGTATTGAACATTAATGTGGTATTTTGCAATTAATAAAAATGATTTAAATAGCGTACACTACTTCAAACAACAATGAAAAAAGTCAAAATTTAGTAAAGAACAACAATAAACAATAATGATGGCAAACGAGAAGTCAAATATATGTTCCCAAACAACGAAAATGTCAAGTTATCATAGCCACCTCAGATTTAC
This sequence comes from Diabrotica undecimpunctata, assembly GCF_040954645.1. Lineage (NCBI taxonomy): Eukaryota > Metazoa > Arthropoda > Insecta > Coleoptera > Chrysomelidae > Diabrotica > Diabrotica undecimpunctata. Next base: position 69,139,455 of record NC_092804.1, on the reverse strand, counting down.
TTAAATTTTCACAATAATAAATACACTAACAATTTTTAGAAATCTGGAACCCTTTACCGACTTGCACGGGTATAGAGGATGGGTACTCTAATTTTTGACTGTTATAGACCAATAACGATGTGCAGAGAAGGAAGAATCAGTAGGGCCTACATAGTTTCTATTGGTCTTCAGACACCTGTAATTTCAAAGGGAACAATTCTTTGCATCTTGGTTAATTGTAGCATCTCGGTTAATTGGACTTTTTTGCTGTAGTTTTGGCCATTATTTTACCAAATATTATAAATACAATATAAAATGCTTGGTTGTACACTTTACATTTTTCCATAAGTGCGTCTGCCAACGATTAAATTAGTCGCCACTCTGCTTTTTCGTTTTATTTGCTGATTCCATGTAAGCCTGGAGTCTACTATCACTCCAACGTACTTTTTTTTACGAACTACAATTATTCTTCTAGTTTTAACTTATTTAAAGACTAGTTTATATGAAATATTTTCCAAGCTGTCCAGATGAACTTCAATTTTCTTGGAGATTTCATTTCCTTCGTTTTCATGAGAAATTATATAACTCTAGTATGGTTATCTTGCCTATAATAGGACTTCAAAGCCATGTTTGTTAGCTGGCAAGGTGAAACGAAATATGTAATGATTAGTTTCTATTTATGACGGATAATATACAAAAATGTTTATTTCGTTTATTTCGTGTCATAGCCTAACAAAAGGTTAAAATTTGGTAAAAAACACAAATAAATTATCATAGCCACCATCATATTGGAAGGTAAAGTGCAACACGACGCCAGAACTCGTGGCTGAAAGACCTTAGAGGATGGTTTGCATCATTTCGTGCAGCAGTTTCCAAAGTTACAATTGCATTTGAATCACCAACCTTTGAAAGGAATGCGGAGAATTCAATAAGTAAAGTTCGTGTAACCGTATAGCTGGAAAATTCTGTAAAACAACACTAAAGATAAATCACTAAACAAATATTATACAGGGCGATGTTTTACTATTTTTCAAAACAACTTGAATCCCCTTAAGTGACCGATCAGCCTGACCTATGTAACAAGTATAACATTCAGCACGGAGAATATGGTAAACAACATTGACTTGTTCTAGGGGGATAAGGGTGTTTTGTCTACCAGAGATGACGCTCAAAGGCTCCTAAATATATGCAAACCAATCCTAGAGAAAACGTAGAAATTAAAATAGTTAATAAGATCCCACCCACTCTGCGCAGAAGACCAATCATTAGAAGCGCTAAAAGGTATTTAAACAGAGCGTGCAGCTACCTAGAAATGAGTCTGGCGCAAGTCACCCAAAAAAATTAATAAAACCCAAAAAACCGGGCACGTAATGCCCAAACTCTTGAGCACCAAGTCTGAACTGGGCGTCAGCTTAGAGCGGAGTCTTGAGGCCCAAGCAAGCAATTTCAGTTCTGCTGATAAGTCATAAGAGGATCACAGGAATATAGCGCGTCACGCTGTCCTGAATTTAAAATCGGTGAGAAAACTATGTTGGTGTTCTATTACCCAGGTTCTATGCTCCTATCGCGCATCAGCGTGCTGTAGGGAGGAAAGGGATGGTCTGGATCATTGGAGCGAGGTGGAGTGACTTCTGTTTTACTCGAGTTAATACACCTCACTCCAATGAATTGTACGTACCTGAACGTAATTTTAAGGGGTGAACATGTCTCACAGGCTGGGTTTAATTAAATTGCTTGCTTGCTTGCCTAAAAATGAGTTCTCCTTTAACATTAGGAAGAAGCAGAAATAGTCTGACTTGACAATGGTAAGTGTCACCTTGCCGAAAAATCGTTAAAACAATGGTTTTTCTAAATACCAAAATAATTGAATGCGGAGTCAAAGTAATTTTCTTGAGAAATTATATAACTGTGGTATGGTTATTTTGCCGTAATCAGTCTCCAAAGTCATGTTTGTTAGCTAGCAGGGTGCACCGAAATATGTAATAATTAGACGGTATTTATGATGGGTGATATACAAAAACGTTTATTTCATATTATAGCGTAACAAAAGATATTTGGTAAAGGAAACATAAAAAAGATAGAAGAAACACTTATGAACTACAAAGTAAATTATAAAAATATTGTATTTTGACACTCTCAAAGGGTCTCTTTATCCGCCTTCTAAATCTATCTATATGCGTTATTTAATAATTAATAACAATAAAAGTATCGTTAACTCGATAGATCATCTATTTATATTTAGCTGTACATTACTTTGATAAATTTCTTCTTATTCGATCCACTGTGAAATTAAAAATGTTAATTAGTGTTACGATTTCAGTGTGATAATGAAATATATAAATTGTTTCAAGCGGAGAGGAGATACAATGATAAAAATAATAATAACTAATCACTGGTATTCTCTCTGTGTACTATTTGTTTTTTAATAAAAGAATGATTTTATTGAAGCTAAAATGCGAATAAACGGCATTACAGGAATTAGGTGTATAATTACTACTACCACATAAATATCATTCAGTTGAAGTCGTAGAAATAATTATAATCCTAGTTTAATCAAAATGTAAATCTGGATGTATTATTTATTAATGGGTCTATAAAGCTGTTATTATATCATTGTTAATGATTTTATTTATTTTGTGCTTATTCCTTACAATTAACCATTAAATAGATAAAATATGTGAAAAAATATTTTCTCTACTTGCTTTTGTTATTTAAAGATTTTTAATGTCCTGCAGTAATAATTCACTCATACTCCATTGATTTTTAAGTTGAGACGATTGTGATAAACTAACATAGAAGTTCTTAAATTACGAATCCGAATCTATTATATTTGTATTTGACTGGTACCAATAATCGGTTCACAATTTGTCGATAGCTCACTAAAAGTTTAACCCTAATTAGAGAACTGAAATACAGAGATTATAGGTTATACGATATAATAGTAAAAACCAACCTAAAATTGACGGTTTAAGATGTTTTCGACTAACCCACCTTGTATCTGAAGGAATAAAATACAGCAGTCAACCTTATAATCCGATTACGAAGGTATTTTGGTTACAGATGACCGACCAGTGTCGTAGAGTATATGATTGAAACATTTATTTGAACTACATAAATATATTTTTTAAATTGTACTTATGTAAATCGTATTTTTGTTTTAATAAAACTTCTTTATATTATTCAAAAATAAAAAGTTTCTTGCAATTTGTAAAAGATACATTTATTTAATTAAGCGGAAAGGAGCCAAATGTCGCCTGGCAAAATTTTCAATGTGTTTTAAATGTATCCATTATTTTCGAATCCGGAGAAAACTAATAAATATTTTTGAAAAATTTAAACGCAGAATAAAAGATTACATTATTACTGAGGGCAGAAAGTTCCTGAAAACTTCTACAATGTTTATTTTAATATGTTATATAACCGGGTGAAAATAAAACAGAAAATATAGTATAATTTTTGACGTGACAACGTCTTAAATTAGGTTGTGGCTCGGAGTCACTCATGAAAAAGTGTAACGCCCGCTCACGTCTGTTACGATGAGTCACCGAACGAGAGAGAGGCCCGCCGGACCGTGCTGTAATGCGACACATTACAGCAGAAACACTTCCTTTCATTTCATATTTCTCCTATCATCGTCCTATCCTCAACAAAATCACTCAAATAGAAATTAGTTAAGTTTAAGTTTACATGTACAATGTTTTAGTAAACAAAATATATTTCTATAGTTAAAATTTGTGCAATTCTTATTTTCATTCAATTCCTTGTTCCTATTGTGCAATTTAATAATATTCATATCAATAAATATTCTACCGAGAAAAAGACGTTGTCACGTAAAATCTTCGCCCGTAAAACCGACTTTACAGGCAACCGATTTTTTAATTGAAAATATTGCATGCAAAAGAAATTTTAATTTATTCTAATAAATATGTCATTCTGCCTTTAAATTTTTCAAAAATGCTTTTTAGTTTTCTCAGGATTTGAAAAAAATTTGACAGGCGACATTTTGCGCTTTTCTCCTTTAATACTCTACGATTACAACTACTATTACTTAGCTTATATAAATATGATTACGAAAACTATTCAAATTCAAAATAAATAGGATCAACTTCGGAATCCGAGTCGTCTTGAGGGTTAATAATTAGAGGTTGTGTCTCTACGGTCGCATTAATTATGTTATCAAGATCCCACATTTTTTGTTCTTCTTCTATTACATATCTTACTGCATCTTTCCAGTTTTGTTCTGTAATATGTTGTGAAGACTCGTATAACAATTCACGTACAGCTTGTATTTTATATGACGTATTTTTTCTAGCCATATAACTTTTCATTTGTGCCCAAATGAGTTCAATTGGATTTATTTCGCAGTGGTAGGGTGGAAGTCTAAGGACTGTGATGTTTCGCCTTTCTGCCATTTTGTCAACTACGTATTTCTTGAACTTAGATTTGTGTTTCCGGGCAATTTTTAAAAGTTCTGCTTTTACCATTCCATCTTCGTAAGGCAGATAATTATTCCGCAGCCAGTCAAGAATATCCTGTTTCTTCCACGCAGTCGTTGGAAGTCTTTCTACTAGTCGTGAATGATAAGGTGTATTATCTAATACTATAAAATAGTATAATTGAATTTGGTGGTATGTGTTCAATCATCTGCTCAAAATACTCTTCGAAAACATCAGCTGTCATCTTCTCGTGATAGTCTTTTGTGCTTTTGGACTGAAATTACAACAAACCATGCTTAACAAATCCTTTTTCACTGCCAATTTGAGAAATTATTAATCTACTGCCTTTACCAGAAGGTGGGGAGATACCAGTAGACCAACCTTCCATAAAGGCTTGTCTGGAGCTTAATACATTTTTATCTGACCAAATTTTTTTTAGAGTATGACCTGAGTTTACCTACCTTTCATCCTGGTAGAAGATTGGCCTTCCTTCAGCCCGGAATTTTTGTATGGATCTTAGATAATTTCTTCTATTATACATATTAACATATTATCTCCTCCCATTGAATCAAAAGTGATTTTCGGTCTGATTTCTCCCACCGGAAATTTAATTCTTTTAAAACTTGCCACAATTTAGTTCGTCCGATATGAGGCAAATCCGGGTCGTCTCTAACTTCTTGTAAAATTTTGTTTAGGTTTGGTATTTCTTTTTTGAAAAAAAAATCCATGAATTTTTCTTCAAATACCATTTCTGGCAAATTCATCAATTTCAATAGACTTTTTCCCTCTCTTTAAGTGTTCGTTTGTGATTGGGTTAGCTGTACCGTGTTTTTTTTTTATTTTCTGATAGGAACCTATATATAATTGACTCCCCTACGCCAGTCATGTTGGCACAACTTTCGACTATGTTGCGAACAGTGTTTGTGGGATTCTGAGAAACCAGAGCATCGTGAACATTCAGGACAATAGTCTTCTCTCTTGGTGAATAAACAGACTTACTGACAGTACCGGTGTAAAACTTGATGATGTTGATGATGAAGCCATCACAAAAAATCCAACAAAACGAGCACGAGCAAAAGGTACGTATATGTTTGTAGGTATATGGAATAAAAAATCACTCACGCACTGTATATAATTCGCAAAAGAACTATTCAAGACGCTATTTACTGCCGTAGACGCGGAAACACCGACGAGCCGTAAATTACATGCGATCAAAAACGTACTAAACAAAAAAATTGTTTTCGTTCGTAATAACCCTTTCAAGTTAAGTTTCGAATATAAACTGAACAGACGGGGCACGTGGCCAAAGCCGGCATCTTTATACCCATTATATTATTAAAAATCTGGAGAATTCCATCCTAATTATCTTGCAACGAATAGTACCTTCGGATATGAATTCCAGGTTTTTTATTAAAGTCATTAAACGCGAAGATTAGTATTGAAATATCCAAAGAGATAAGGTATTCCTATTTACAAAATTGTTAATGGTTAAATTCTTATTTTTATTAATATAATATAATAACCAACATTAGCCGGAAAAATTTTAATTGTTTTTTACTAAATATATTAGTATTAAAACATTATTAATATTGATAAACATTTAGGAAAGGAAAATAAATGTAAAACGCATTAATTTTAATGAATAAACACCTCAGGAACGCCTATGATGATACAAATTTTACGACCGTTTTATAACTTTGAGGCACATTTCGTGCTCTCAACAATTTGTAAATGGAGTTTACTTTCTCTTTAATTCGTGATAATGTGCCAATTTTTATAAGGAAATTTTACAACTAAGGCAAGGATTTATCTTTCAGACAAGAAGTAGTTTCAAATAGTTTGAACCATACTAAAAATATGTATCACTTATAATAACTCTACCAAAAATATGTTAGTATTCTTTAAAATGTCGAAATTATTACCATCACATCACTACAGACACGGTACTTAAAGAGTTAGGCCTCTTTATGCAATTGTCCCAAATCTGGGCTCGGTTTTGTTATCTGTTTCACCCTAGGAGAACAAAGGGTGGGTTAAAAATATACACAACATTGCATTATATCCGAGTTTCTAAATACCTTTGTTTTTAAAAATCTCAAATAATTAGTAGTTGTCAGCGTACTACTGCTCAATTAGATACAAAAAATAGCATTTTGTATATGTAATTTAATTTATTTTCTCTTACTTTTATAAAAATTTTACAGCGGACTATAAATAACCCCCCTTGGTCCATTAAGAAACTGACAGTTATTTAGACTGCTTGGTAGTTTACGACTGATAACGTCGTAAATAAGAGACAAAAGCTACGTCGAAATTATATTTTGCAGTATTTGAAATTTGAACTGCCTCTGTCATGTTAGGTTGTCGCCTCGAGCTTCTATATTGTTTAGCGCAGTCTGAAGCATTTTTCCTATATAATATAAATGTCATAAGAAAACTGAAGAAGTGGTACAATAGCAAACTTCTCTGATTTTAAGGTTCGGTCAGACATTAGTTCTGGTAAAAGAGACTCAGACGTGAGTGAAAACGAAACGATGATAAAAAAACTACAAGAAGAATATACCAAGGCTAGCCTAGATGTTAACCTCGCGAAAACAGAGTACCTATCTACAAGGGAAGAGGACATAGAAGATCTACAGATTGATGACAACGTAACAATCAAAGGACAGGATAAATTCAAATACAGAGATGGAATGATTGCGAAGATGCTGCAGAGTAACAAGAATGGATAGGAGAAGTAATGACGAAATAAAGCAAAGAACATCAATAGAAACAAACATACTAACATACATAGAACAAAAAAGACTAAAGTGGTATGGACATGTAAGAAGAACTAGTGACAGCAGATGGATAAAAAGAATAACCGAATGGAGCCCCATAGGAAGGACGAAAAGAGGACGACCCCGAAAATCCTGGAGGCTAAACTGGTGAATGGGAAAACAGAGAGAGATGGAAACGGTTGAGCGAGGAAGAAGACAGTGAATACTGTAGAATCCCTGTATATATATATATATATATATATATATATATATATATATATATATACATATATATATATATATATACTATATTATACTACAAAATACGGAAGTACTACAAAATCTTGTGAGACATACCAATCAAAAAGCTGAGCGTACAAACATGCCAAAATCAGATGATACCGAGATTTTGGCTTTACTTGGTATTTTCATTTCGGTGGGAGCTAATGATGACACCAAATTAGATTACAACGATTTGTGGTGTATAAAAAAGCGTTATATTGTCCCGATTAGTCGAAACAGATTCCGAAAAGTGTCAAAAAGATTTGACAATAAAACCACCAGAGCTGAGAGAAAACAGGTAGATAAGTATGCACCCTTTGATTTGCTAAACGAAACATTTTTGAGATATTTTACACCAGGTATAAACGTCGTAATACACAAAATGTTGTAAATGCTCTTTCAAAGTTTCATAGAAGAAAAGCCTGGAAAATGTAATGTTCTTATACAAATACTTGCAGATTGTTTAACTCGTTACGATTTTTAATGGAGGTTTATGCAGCAAAATATGAAGGCAGTACACCAGCACTTAGGGGTCCGCAGGGAATAGTAAAAAGGTTGCAGATATTATAGTTCTGTGGAGCTTGCAGAAGATCTCCACAAAGACTTTGTTCTGACATTAGTTGGCACTATACAATAAAATCGAAGGAATAATATACCGGAAGTTCTTAGGAAAACGGAAGGAAGGTAATTGTATTGAAATATATTTGCATCTTCAGATCCAAAGTCCGGAAACCCACCAGTTACTCTTGTTTTTTATGCAACACGTCAGAAACCTACAAAGACACTTCTATTTCTATCAACCCAGCATTCTGATAATGTTGTAAGCGGCGATACAAAAATATATCAGATATCAAACTTTTTCACAATGAAACATAAGGAGATGTTGATACTTTAAACCAGATGGCGAGAAAATGTACGAAAAAGTGATCGACGTGAATATGGCCACTCTCAATTTGTTTTATTTTATTGGATATTGCAGTCATCAATGTGTTCTCTTTATTTATTCTTAATTTTCAAAATTGTAATGGAAGTAAGAGTAATTGTCATAATTTGTTTCTGCAAGAATTTCCGCGCAGTAGTTTCCAATACTACAATTGCCATTTGGATCGCCAACCTTCGAAAGGAGGCGGCGCCATGAGAAGAATTAGGACTTGCCTAACTTTACCTCTTATTTAAAGGAGAGCTGCAAATTTAAATGTATTTCAAAATTTTGTACTGAATGCCATGGAAAATACACTTACTGGATTGCAATATTTTCCAAGTTGTACCTTTAACATCATCCCAATATGGAAAAGAACGATGCCATTTATATTGCAAATTGGAAAAATCTAAAAGAGAAAAGAGCAGTAAGTTAGCAAAAACAACCATGGTTTGTTCAAAATGCAAAATTTAAGAGAAATGTTTATTTAGTTTATTTAATCTTGAGTTCTTTCATGAGTTTCAGTTTAAAACTCATTGGCGCTCATTTTGTTTTGCAGTTTAGCTATATTTCGTGTTTCTTGTTTTTCTTTGGTCTTCCTTAAGTATTGGTGAACGAGAAGCTTTTTATTATCAACTTTTGTCAGCTTTTTCGTTACACTATTTCTAATAAAATGTTAGTCTTGCAAGGGTTAATCATAACCCCGAAAGATTCTTTTCTGCATCATCTCTTCTTGGTCGACTTTCTTGCTAATCATCATTATTTCCTCTGCCTTTATATTTATGCAAGGTCGTATTTCCTAATTACACTTCTCAATAAGTTTCTATCTTGGGTCATATTATTATTAATCCCCTTTATTGACATGTCCTGTTTAAGCTTCTCTCCCAGGTCTTCTTTGGTCTTTCTCTTCTACTCCTTTCAGAAACATGACCAAACTATCTTAACCTATGTTCTCTCATTTTGGCAACAATTGGTGCCATCCTTAGACTTTTCCTAATGTAATCATTCTTAATTGTATCCTTTTTTGTCACTTCACTCATCCATCTAAGCATTCTCATTTCTGCACATGCATTCGTTCTTCCCCTTTAACCTCCTTGCTATTAGTTTTTTTAAAAGCTAAAGTGAAATATCATCTTGCCTGTGACCTTGTTTAATTTTTCTACCCTGGAATTCCCTCCTGTACTGGTCACTTCACGTTTGCTTTCTTAAGTACTCTGTATTTACGTAAGACACCTAAGTTTCTTACTTTTGTTTAAGGTAATTTAAAAACAATTAACTGGTTTGCCCGGAATTGCATCATTTTCGCAAGCATCACTGATAATTTCTCATTACCTTTCCGACGTATGGATCCAAACGCCCCATTATTAACCTTACCAATATCAAACTTTACATTTAACAGCAAAATCTTTATTTTTTTGATGTGCCTATCCGTGGCAAACGTTGTCGATCATGATGGTAATCCATATCTTATCTTCAGCAGTGCGGAAAAACTGCATAGATCTGTTGAACTGGGTTGTAAGAGGGCATATATGTCCGAAGTATTGTCACTTTCGAGATTTGATGGTGGTCAGTACTTCTAGGTTTTTCTTCATTCTTCTGAGGATCTTCATTTGTGATCTAGTTAGCTGTCGGTATCTTAAGTATTTTCCAATATAGCCACATCTCAAATGCGATAAATCTTCTGCACATAAATTCGTTTAATGTCCAAGCTTTAACACCATAAAAAAGTACAGAGAAGACATAGCATCGTAGTATTCTTACTTTTATACCAAGGGAATGGCTGTGGCTCTCGAAAAAAGACCCTCATCCGGTTGAAGGTAGATCTAGCTTTTCCGATGCGCGCTCTTATCTCTTGATTGTTGGTCCATTCGGCAATTATTATGGTGCCGAGATAGTTAGAGTGTGTCACTCTTTCTACTGAGATTTGATTGTCGTAGAGTTTACTTCTGTTATCTTTTTCTTGCTAATTATCATAAGCTTAACTTTTTTACGTTTATATTGAGTCTATATTGTTGAGTGTATTACGTGATTTTGTTCATAAGGACTTGTAACTCTTCTACGTTGTCCGCAAATACTATGGTGTCATTTGCTGATTTGATGCTTAGCCGGTACCCGATTAGAAGAATGTCTTTTTCAGTTTCGAGCAAAGCTTTGATAAATATTCTTTCAGAGTAAAGATTGAAGATTAAAGGAGAAAAAATATAGCGTTGCCTCACCATTTGCAATTATTTGATTGCGACATCTCCCCCTAGTTAGTACAATTTAATTTAGATGCTCTTAGAGCCAGACAGACTAAAGCGCCAGTTTATATACTAGACATTTACTGGTCACTCAGTATTTGTTCAATCAGTGTGTAAACTTCTCGTCATATTAATTCCACTACATATTTGAGAAGCTGGGTATTACCCAGATATCAATACGGGATATATATTTTTTTTAGTTTTAAACTAAAACTGAACGAATCCCAAGGAAGGGCTAGACTTGCCCTCTATACTCAGGAGTCACCAAATGGCGGACCGCGGTCCGCATCCGGACCTTGAGCTTGTTTTTTGCGGACCGCCGTTAAATTCAAAATATAGTAATAAAATTGTAGTCTAAAATTATAATCAAATCTAAATATATAAATATCTTTACATTTTTAAATTGCACAGTACTAATACTATGTAGAAATACTAGTAATCTAAACAATATGTTTCGACTAAACGATTTTCCAAAATTAGTTTTTCACTCAAGCCTAATGGTGTATGGACCATCGAAGCAGCAGACATTTTTAAGAGTAACAAAGCTGCCCTTCAGATGAAAGTGATCGAGTATCAGGAAGATTCCGCTTTAAATGAGGTTTATACTCATGTTCCAGAAACGCTTGCCTGTGACAAATTTTGGATTAAAAATGTGTGTGACAAAAAATATCCAGAACTAAAATCTTTGGCAATGAAACTGTGTACTATGTTTGGCTCAAATTATTTGTTCGAAGCCGCTTTGTCAAAAAATGAACTTTAACAGATAACATCTCGGTTCCCTAATGAGAATCAGTTGCACTTACCTCACTTCAAATTGCAGACAGGTTGTACAAAAAAAAGTGTCATTTTTCTCACTAATAGTTTGATTTTGTAAGGAGTTTTAATTTTAGATTTAGACTTATTGTAATCATTAGTTTTGAATCTAATTAAACTTATGTACTCCTTCGTAAACGAGGTTGCCTAGTTGCCTGGTTTCAACTACGTAACGAGGATGATCTCCTGAGGGGGGTTACAACTGCTGGAGGGTTTCTGGGTAACTCCCCCTCAGGTTACGCCAGTGCTTGGTTTAGTGCTGAGTGTCGGAATCGCGGAAGTGTAGTAGGTTTTCGAAATGGACCCTTACGGAATATAATTGTTAACAACTGCTCTATACCATGGACCATCCACTACTTTTGGACCTTAACTGTTATGCCGAAAATCCCCTGCTTTTTGAAATAAAATTAAATATTCAGAAAACATAAGCAAATAAAGTAGGAGATTGTATGTAAGAAATATAGGAGAAAAATAACGTAGGGAAAAAGATACCAGATACTAATAATTAGATATTTTTTGTAGTTTAATTACTCCAATAATAAGAGTGCTTGCAAAAATACAAAATATAAAGAGGCGCATTTAAATTGAATTAGCTTAAATTAATATTCTTTAAGGATGTGGTATAATTAATAAAATAAACAAAATTTGCATTTAGTTAAAAAACATAACAATTATGCAGATGGTTACATTAGTTTTAATTTTCCGTTTTTACACGAACGCGATCACGTTACTACATACGAGTTAAATTTCCCGTAGAAAACAATTACAAATTAATAACCGCTAATCAAATAAAAAACACACCCCATCTGATGAGAAAAATTGTACCAAATTACCCTTATTAGTTCCTCAAGAAAAGCAATTGGTGCTTACTTACTGTGTATATACTTAATTAAATATATACTATAGCTCTACACTTAAAACACAATTCCGTTCTAGATTAAATTCCGATTACAACGACTCATTGCTTGAATAAAACGTTATCGCAATAATCTGTCAAAAGCCATAGGCGTAACCTTAGAAAAATAAGTGTTTTGAAAAGTGGCTTAATTGTTTTAAGTTTTAACTAGGTAAGAAAACAAAATACTCACAATTGGTATTATTGTATCTTGGAATATCGGTTTTGAGCTCTACAGTTTCCTGCTCATCAAGTCAACGATAAGGTTTACTTAACAACTAAAAAAGAGAAGTTACAGTTGTTATAAGATATAAATTACAAATTAAGCCAATATTAAGTTTATATTGAGTATATTTTATTATTCATCGGCCCATATGGTTTAGGAACCAGGAACGAACGAGGCAAACGCTTTGTTGAATTTTGCCAAGAGAATAACCTGGTGGTTCTTAACACATGGTTTAAATTACCTAAAAGACGTCTATATACGTGGAGGTCTCCTCAAGATTGCGAAGGAAATATTGTGAGGAACCAAATCGACTACCTAACAATTAACAAAAGGTTCCGTAATGGTATTCTAAGTGAGTAGACAAGGCTAAACCCAGTCAGAGAATAGCATGGAGTAGTGCTGATCAAGGACAGCAACAGAAGTATGAAGACATGGTATATACGCAGTTAGAGTCTAAGATAATAGATCCCCCTAAGGAGAAGACAATAAAAGAAAACATTGAAGACATGTGGGGGAAATTAAAAATACTGTCTTGGAGGCAGCAGACCAAAGTATACAAAAAAACCGCAAAGATAGAAAACCGTGGATGACAAACGAAATATTATAAATTATGGAGAGTAGACGGATGGTAAAAAACAAAAACCTAACAAGATACAAAGAACTCAACAGAGAAAATTGAGAGAACAATAAATGTAGCTAAGGAAGAGTGGAAGGTGGGGTCAGGGCAGACGAAGAAGGGAGCCTTGGTCCTCCGATGAAAAGGGGGTTAAGCGAAGGGTTAACAACCCTTCCTTGTAGAACTCAATTGTTGCGAATACAATGGCTAATGAAACAAACGGACGGATCTCACAACGACGAACTCAGCACAGAAAAATGGACATGATTATGGATTTAAAATTTGGAACCTGGAACGTGCGAACCTTCTTAAAGGTAGGAGCTATGATAAGTATGGCAGAAGAACTTGAAAAATACGGAGTTGAAATATTGGCACTGCAGGAAATCAGATGGAAGAGCCAGGGAGAAATTCATAAGAATAAATTCTCACTATACTACTCCGGAAATGAAATGAGACAAGGTGAAAGAGGAGTAGGGTTTATGGTAACCAAAAAACTGCGGAAAGCCATTATCGCATTTACACCAATATCAGATAGAATTTGCACCATAAGATTTAAAGGTAAATTTTATAACGTGACAATGGTTAATGTATATGCACCGACGGAAGAGGCTGATGAATAAGACGTTGAAAGATTCTACGGAGAACTACAGGATGTATGTGATAAAATCCAAAGACACGATGCTGTTATAACGTTAGACGATTTTAATGCTAAACTGGGGAAAGAAGAAACGTTTGCAAATATATTTGGGAAACACAGTTTGCACACTGAAACCAGTCAAAATGGACTCAGGGTGGCACAGTTCGCAGCAGCAAATAATTACGTAGTTGTCAGTACTAACTTTCAGAGAAAAGATATCCATAAAGGAACATGGAAAATACCAGGAACTAACGAAGCCAATCAAATTGACCATATACTCATCTCAAAAAGATGGGCAACAGACATAACTAATGTCAGAACGTATCGCGGGGCGAACTCTGACTCAGATCACTATCTTGTAGGGGCAAAATTACGGCAGAAACTAGCGACAGTAGCAAAAGGGAAAAATATTCAAATCAAAAAATGGAATGTCGAAGGATTCAAAAGCGCAACAAAAAGACAAGATTACAGAAATGCTCGCCAAAAAAAACTCAACCGAACTAGAGAGGAAGATACTGCAGAGGAGGAATGGAGACAATTAAAAACAATTATAACGGAGTCAGCAGAGGAAACTGTCGGAAAAGCCAAAAGGCAAAGAAATGCGGATTGGTATGATGATGAATGCAGAACTGCAGTAGAGGAAAAAAGGCAAGCTAGGCTTAACCAACTTCAAAGAAATACAAGAAATAGCAGTGAGATTTATAACGAAAAAAGAATACAAGCGACTAGAATATGCAGAAGAAAGAAAAGAGAGGCTATGAAAAAAACAAGTACAAGAAATCGTAAAGCATAACAACAGACGCGAAAGCAGAAAATTCTATAAATGCATAAAAGAAAGCACACAGTCATTTAGACCAAAACTAACGATATGCAATGACAAGGACGGAGAACTACTAACAGAGAAGCAAAAAATTATAATGAGATGGAAACAATATTTCGAAGAAAATCTAAATGCAGACAACGAAAATGATCAGAACGAGACAATATATTATACGGCGGAGCTGCACATCGAAAATCCAAGTTATGAAGAAGTAGTTCAGATAATAAATAAACTAAAAAATAATAAAGCACCAGGAACGGACGGAATCTCGGCAGAATTATTAAAGCATGCAGGATCCGAACTCTGGGAAAGAATCCATTACCTAATAACATTAATATGGTCGAAGGAGCAAATGCCAGAGGAATTGACAGTTGGCCTCATACAGCCAATATATAAAAAAGGAGATAAGAGGGAATGCCAGAATTATAGAATGCCAATTACATTGCTAAATGTAATATACAAAATTCTTTCTGGTATAATCTACAATAGATTATTAGAATACTCCGAAAATATAATTGGTGATTATCAAAATGGATTCAGACCAAATAGAGCCACTACAGATAACATATTCATACTAAGAACGATACAAGAAAAAGCTTATGAATACGACATAGACCTATATAATATGTATATAGACTTTAAACAAGCTTTTGATAGTGTGAAAAGAGACAAAATGCTGGAAGACCTTTGTAATCTAGGTATACCTAAGAAATACATCAGCCTCATAAAAATGACATTGCAGGGTTCAAAAGCCGCAGTCAGAGTAGATGGAGAACTGACTCCCTTGTTTAACATCAACATGGGAGTAAGACAGGGAGATGCCCTATCAACCATGCTATTCAACCTAGTTCTTGAGGCAGTCATCAGAAAAACCAATATAACCGGCCATATAAACACCAAATCAGTACAAATTACTGCATATGCAGACGATGTAGCCATCATTAGTAGGAATAAGCCACGACTAATGGAAGTGTTCAAACAAATTGATCCTGAAGCAAGAAAAAGAGGTCTCAAAATAAACGAAGCAAAAACGAAGTATATGACAGTCAAAAGAATAACTGACAATGAAAATAATATCACAATAGACAACTATATTCTCTAACGTGTGGATGCCTTTACATATCTCGGCACAGAAATCAATCAGAATAACTCCGTAAGTAGCGAAATTAATGCACGTATTTCCAGCGGGAATCGTACATACTATGCTAATAAAAGATTGATGACATCGAAATTATTAGACAAAAGAACCAAAATGACTATCTACAGAACACTGATTAGACCCGTAGTAACCTATGGATGTGAAACTTGGGTAATGACGAAAAAAGATGAAGCCCAACTCAGGACATTCGAGAGAAAAATACTGAGGAAAGTATATGGCCCGGTACAAGAGGAAGATGTCACATGGAGAATCAGGAGAAACGACGAGGTTAATGAGTTAAATGAAGGTTATGACATTGTAAGATTTGTGAAAAGTCAAAGACTGTCATGGCTGGGACATGTGCAGAGACAAAACGATGCAAAAACAACAAAGAAAATGTTACAATGGAAGCCCATAGGAAGGCGAAAAAAAGAAAGGCCCAGAACGAGATGGTTGGATGACGTGGAAGACGACTTGAAAACAATGAACATAAGACAATGGAGAAGAAGGGCACAAGAGAGATCTGAATGGAAGGACATAGCCAGACAGGCAAAGATCCATCCAGGGTTATGATGCCAAAAGAAGAAGAAGGTACTATAAACTCCATTTATTTTTAACTACTTAATTTCACTTTATTTTAGTTAACTTGTATCTCATTACTAAATTCCAAAGTGCTATTAAAATTCTAATTGTTGTAATATTTTAAAATTCTCAAATTTCAGTACTAAAAAATACTTTATTGACCAGCATTGTGAAACCACACTTCATAAATCCTGTGTAAAGTGAATAGCCTTAGTTTTCTTTAACTAGTTTCTTTTAATTACACTGTCCAGCTATGGAGACCTAAACAAATAAATGAGAGATTAAAGACACAAAGCAAATCGACTAGTAGGACGCCTTAATGATACTATATAGCAAAATGGATACATTAACACCGAGATGAAGTCAAGAATTTTTAAAGCCAGTGTAAGACCAATAATGACATATGCCTCAGAAACAAGACTCGACACAGCCATAACACAAAGGCTACAGGAAACGACAGAAATGAGAGTACTGAGAAAAGTTATAGGAAATACGCTGAGAGATCGAAAGAGAAGTTAAGACATTAGAACAAAATGTAACGTACAGTCTGTAAGTGAATGAACACTAAATAGAAAAAAAAAAGAATGGAATCCCCAGATAAGCAGAATGTGGAAGACCCGCCCCATTAAAATGGCAAGAGATAAATCGAGTATCGAACGACCGCGCAAAAGATGGAGTGACAACCTTCCAAAGAGGTATTAATCCGCCAATGAACAAGCAGATTTGCTTATAAAGAGAAAAAGGAAGAAGAATAAGTGTTTAATAAATCCTTTTCGGAGGAAAGTTCATTACGAAAACAAACTATGGAAAAATGTTATGCGGGTCTATTTAAAAAATTAAGCGGGAGTTAGAGGTGGGTTGAATAGGACATTTTCCAAGGAATTACAAATTGAGACAGATTTAGTATTCTTCCTAAAATATGCTTTAATTACATCTGTCCATGTCTTAAATCCGTGGCCGGTCTCCGCTTTCGTGGAGGAGGAGCTCCGAACTGAGTAGGGGCTCTTCTGTACTTCACGGAAGACAGACTGGGCGGGGGATATCCTCAACCTCGACACGGCACGTCCCATATGGCTGATAGGGAAAGTTCCTGCAGATATGCAGGACAGGTACGAATAAGGCATTGCCAAATAAGTACCCGCGGATCAACTGAGGATATGACATTAGGCAGCAGTAATGTCATTACTGGATTAAGGCTGTGGGAAGTAAAAATCCTGTAGGCTTAATTCCAGATACTCACAGGCGACACTCACATCATGAGTTAAGCGGCTGTGATACTGCGATCTTAGGGCACTCTTTTGTCCTGGAGTTTGAGAAATCGGCTTCGAAGGCGGAGGAACTAAGACTTTTAGTGAACGGCATAAGGATGCAGAAGGCAAGGAGAAACCACTGTATTAAAGACTTCTTGTAAGTATCTCTAGTACAATTATCATGGTGATAAAAAACTTTAAAATTCCGACTACTGATCATGAAAATCGGAATTCAAGATCCGGCAGGGAAGGTAAATCTAGCTCAAACCGTGAGGCCTTCCAGGTCGTTATCAAGAGAAATCCTCACGAACCAAACTACATTCTAGATGATGGATCTCTAAGAGTATTGCGAACAGCCATAAAGATAGGTACATGGAACGTTAGAACAATGTACGAGGCGGGAAAAATCTATAATGCCATTCAAGAAATGGAAAGACTCTCGATTAACATTATGGGAATAAGCGAAATGCGCTGGACAGATACGGGATACCGAGTTATCAAAGATCACAAAATATTTTACTCAGGAAATCTTAAGAACGAACATATAAATGGAGTGGGCCTAATTATGAATAATAAAATCGCCAATTGTGTCAGTCACTTTGTACCTGTATCAGAAAGGATGCTCTTAGTTCAGCTAAACACAACTCCCATAAAAACAAACATTATTCAAGTATACGCTCCTACAGCGGACGCCCCAGAAGAAATCATAGAAGAATTTTACAATGACCTTACTAATATTGTCAAAAGGATTCGGAAAAACGAAATAATACTAATAATGGGAGACTTTAATGCCAAAGTTGGCAAAGGACAAAGTGGAAATTTAGTGGGATCCTTTGGTCTAGAGGAACGTAATGAACGCGGAGACCGTTTGATTGAATTTGCAACTGAAGAACAGCTCGTAGTGACAAACACCTTTTATGATCTTCCTCCAAGACGACTATATACGTGGAAATCTCCCCAGGATACTCCAGATCACACAGTACGAAATCAAATAGACTATATTCTTATTAACAAACGATTTAGAAACTCTATAACATCTGTTAAAGCGTACCCGGGATCCGACATAAATTCGGACCACAATCCACTTATCGCCAAAATGAAACTTAGTTTAAAGAAAGTTCAAAGACCAAAAATTATGAAGTACGATATTAACCAACTGAAAAATAAAACAGTAAAGGAAAAGGTACAAAAACGCCTAAAAGAAAAAACGTGGGCTCGTACAGAAAAACCATGGGCCCGTACAGAAACAGATAACACAGATGTAGAACTAGAAAATTTGCACAAAGTAAGTCAAGAAATAACAGAAAAATACTTAAAACCTGAAAGAACAAATAAAAAGGAATGGATGACGGAGGAGATTCTATGTATGATGGAAGACAGAAGAAACGCTAAAGATAATAAGAATTACTACAACAACATAAATAACGAAATAAAAAGGGCTATTAAAATAGCAAAAGAAAATTGGTTTAGCTCGAAGTGTACAGAGATAGAGTCATTACAACAAAAACATGATTCATTTAACCTCCATAAAAAGATTAAAGAAGCGGCAGGCTTATATAAACACAAGAACACTGGATTCCTGACAGATAATCAGGGAAACATAGTACTGGAAATAGAGCATAAAAGAGATATTTGGATCAAATACGTGGAAAAAACTTTTGAAGATATACGAAGTAACACTGGTATTACAACAAACACCAATTGCGAATCTGGACCACCATTTACAGTCGAAGAAGTAAAATATGCCATCAAAAGCACCAAAGATGGTAAAGCAGTAGGCCCTGATAATTTTCACTCAGAATTCTTAAAACTTATGGACTATGATGGCATAAAATGGTTGACAAATATATTTAACAGTATATATGATACGGGCGTGGTTCCCCAAGAGTGGTTAGTGTCAACTTTTATAAATCTTCCAAAAAAACCCAATGCGAGAAAGTGCGAAGACTATAGAATTATAAGCCTTATGAGCCATTTACTTAAAACATTTCTAAAGGTCATCCACAAAAGAATATATACAAAATGTGAGGAACAACTAACAAGAACACAATTCGGATTTCGTGATGCTCTGGGAACACGGGAGGCCCTTTTTGCTGTACAGGTGCTATTTCAGAGATGCAGGGATGTGAATTGTGATATATACGTATGCTTTATAGATTACCAGAAGGCATTTGACAGAGTAAAACATGACAAATTAATGACTCTAATGCAAGAAATTGGAATTGACAACAAAGATCTTAGAATTATCAGAAACATTTACTACAATCAAACGGCCAAAATCAAAATAGAAGACCAGTTAACTGATAAAATTGCAATAGAACGTGGAGTACGACAGGGCTGTATTTTGTCTCCATTGTTGTTCAATATTTATTCTGAATGGGTATTTAAGGAAGCTTTAGACGGTTGTGCGAAAGGAATACTAATAAACGGTGAATGGTTGAATAACATTAGATATGCAGATGACACTATAGTTTTTGCCGATAATCTGAATGACTTACAGATATTAACAAATCGCATAACAGAAGTCAGCAACAGATACGGACTAGCTCTTAACATAAAGAAAACCAAATTTATGACAATTAGTAAAAAACCAATACTAAACGCTCAACTTACAATCAACCAACAGAACATCGAAAGAGTCGAGCAATATACATATCTAGGCACCAATTTAAATAGCCAATGGGACCACTCAACAGAAATTAAACAGCGAATAATAAAAGCAAAAGCAGCATTCGTTAGAATGAGAACTATTTTTAACAGTCGAGACATATCATTAAAAACAAAATGCCGTCTATTGAACTGCTACATATTCACAGTTCTGCTCTACGGAATGGAAGCATGGACACTGACTGTTGCATCTATGAATCGGCTCGAAGCTTTCGAAATGTGGTGTTATAGGCGCATCTTACGTATATCCTGGGTTGACAGAGTTACTAATGTGGAGGTCCTGCGTAGAATGGGGAAAGAATGTGAAATTCTCATGACCGTCAAAACTAAAAAGTTGGAATATCTAGGTCATGTAATGAGAAACCAAGAACGTTACGGCCTTCTCCAGCTGATTCTCCAAGGGAGAGTAAATGGTAAGAGAGGACCGGGAAGAAGACGCATTTCCTGGCTTCAAAATTTGCGAAAGTGGTATAACACGACTACCACTGAACTGTTCCGCGCTGCAATAAGCAAAGTGAAGATAGCCGTGATGATCGCCAACGTCCGGAACGGATAGGCACTTTAAGAAGAAGATGTCTTAAATAAGTATTAAATTAATTCACTTTGAGTAATAAATAATAAGTTATCTGCCTATATGGCCAATATGTTACCTATATGTTAAGATTTCTGTCTTTTTTAATAAAAATCTTTGCCTATATGGGGGCCGTTGCCTTTAATTTTTGTTAACTATAAATCAGATTTCTGGCTATGCGTGTATTGCAGGTATAGTTACGTAACAATGTCAGACCTCGCCTAGAATTTGAGGTGTCCTAACAAGAGCTACAAAGCGACCTTTTAATTATGAAAGATTAAACTATGCAACCCGACTACTTGAGGTACATTTCTCTTCTTATTTCAATATCTAGCACAAGTAACATATACATTTTTGACATACATTGTCACTAACTTGCATTCTCGTATTTAATTTTCTTGACGTTAATTTTTTGTTATTTTTTAGCAAATCTGTATTTTTTTAAAATATGCGCCACTGCAAAATGATCTCAGCGATCTGTCAAAGGCGTACAAATGGAAAAGTTTAAAGTACATAGGTTGCCTAAGGTAATTTACCACAGACACGTAAAAAATGTTATAGAAAAGTAACGACTCATTTTTGTTTTAAATCTCAATTTACAAAAAAAAAGTAAGCTAACAAGAGATAAGGAATTGTAGATAGCAATAAAAACTGACAAATTGGTTGTCGAGAACTAGAGAGTAAAATGTGATCGGTTACAAAGCTTTAGGCGTATTTTGTAATGATGTAATAATGTCAGGTAACCTGTATCTGTGCCTGTCGGTCGTTTATAATAATAAAGTTATATTGTACAGATCTTCGCGATTTAGACCATAGAGTATTTGTTTTTACCTGCAGGTTAGACATTTTTTAAGTGAACCCAACGTGACTCTAAATTAGTTCACTTCTAAGTCGAGATACAAATTTAGTTTATTAAAACTAAAAATTTGTGTTTTAATTTCAATTATAAGCATCCTTGCCTTCGTTAGTGCATTAGTATTTTTATTGGGTTATTACTAGTTTACAAGTCCAGAATTTTTCGTTTCTTGCAATGATTTTTTATAACACATACCAATATTAAAATGTATTCTGAACCTCTTTGTATGTCATTTATTACACTGCGGCAGCTTTGCAATCGGACTACATACAAAGCTAGATTTTATTTACAAAGATACTCAGAATTTACATGGTTTTTATATACCCAACAATTTACTAATTCCTTTGGGGCTTTTTAAATTCTTTTCTGAATTAAATTATTTTTCTTTTTGAAGTAAGTGTGATTTAAAGTTTCCTTTGAGATTTATTTCTACTTGTTTTATGCCATTGTGTTGTATTTGTAATTCAACGATCATTCGTTTCTTGGTGATGATCTTTATTTGCACTGTTGTTGACCTTTCCTAACTTTTGTAGAAGATGTTATTTCCTTATAGAATATATTTATTCTCGAACATATTAGCATTTTCTTTTCTAAAAAAGTAGTTTAACTTTCTTAAGACATGGTAAGACCGACAGAACATTACCTGGTCACTCATCTATTATGAGAAAATGAATCACGTGCTTCAAAAAACTTAATTGTTACTTAATAGAATGGCTGTATCCCTAATGAGTCATGCCGCTAAGATTTTATGCGAATAATTTATAACTGAATTCACCATAAGTCTGAAGAATACATGAGTCGTTCTCAATATGGTTTTAGAAAGGGCACAGGCACTAGAAGAGAAGCAATTATGGGATTGACACTGATGGCAGAAAGGTATCTTGACGTTCAAAAATGACTGTATTTGTGCTTTGTCGATTATAGAAAGGCCTTCGACCGCATAAAACACGGAAAATTGATTGAGGTGCTAAAAGAAGTAGGATTCACGGACAGGACATAGCTATCATAAATAATACATTCTGGAACTACACAGGATGCGTTCGAACAGAGAACGGAAACACCAAGTAAATCAACATAGAACGAGGAGTGCGTCAAGGGTGCATTTTATCCCTCCTATTATTTAATGTATATGCCGATCTCTTGAATATTGCCCTGAAGGTACCAGAGCCAATGGAATCATCATTAACAATATAAGATATGCCGATGACACCGTAGTATTAGCAGAAACAGAAGACTAACTAAAAATATTGATGAACATATTATCAGAAGAAAGTCACAGGCTGGGCTTGGACATTAACTTTTTCAAATCCAAAATTATGGTATTCCACAAAAACCCCCATAAACAAGTTACACCTAACACACAAATAAATGGTATCACCATTCAGAGTTCCCAAAGTTTCATATACCTGGGCAGAGAACTAAATATTCAACTAGCAAGATCTGATTTCAGGAATATGCGTAAAATGCTCTGTAACCCCAAACTATCAGTCTCAATAAGATTGAGGACACTAAAGTGTTATGTGTGGTCTCTAGTACTATATGGCTGTGAGACCTGGACAATAAAACAGTATGGCGTCAACAAATTAAATTCATTTGAAATATGGATGTACCGCCGAATGCTAAGAATAAGCTGGACCAGCAGAACTACGAACGAAAAAGTACTGAGAGCAATGAACACACGTTCTCATCTGGTCAATACTATCAAAATTAGAAAGACCTCATAGCTAGGACACATAATGCGCCATAGGGAATTTGAGCACCTCCAGGTAATATTAGAAGGCAAGATTAAAGGTAAAAGGGGCATAGGACGAAAGAAAAAATCTTGGCTACGAAACATCAGTGATTGGACCCACACAAAAGGAAATTAATTCATTCATTAAGCCCAGAACAGAGAGGAATTTGCCATATTGATCGCCAACCTCAACAGAGAAGGCACTTAGGAGGAGGTGGAATACAATGGCTAATGAAACAACCAAAACAATTTCATCAGGCTTACTAGGATTATGGAAATGTAAAACTTGGAATATGTTCAATTTTTCACATGCCAAAAATAATGTTATATTTTTCGCTGTATTAATTCCTACAAATTTTAACCTCAATATTAAAAATCATTACCATGGTCCAACCCTTAGTAATAATTTCTACTCCCACTCTAATCCCATCCTCAAGAAATACAGACATACGTTAGAAAAGAAAAAATAAACTCTTTCTCGACTGTTGACTCTGGGTAGCAACAGACCCTCTCTAATCTAGCTAAGTCCATCGCGAATGGACATTTTCATATCTTTCTCTCTGATAGTAATTCCGAAAAATACTGCAAATTATCTTGACTTTTGAATCTTGACGACAGACGCAAATGTGCTCTATCTCTTCGATCTTAGTCTTAGTAACGCGAGACACGAGTGTAAAAACCGATAAAGATAGTTCCCCCTGTATGAGTGTATGTAACAGCAATATTGGTAAGACTTTTTTATAAACCTGATTTGGCTATTATCTGTATAACCCTCTATTACTTCTCCTAATTATTTTAAACCAGCGCTATTTAATACAGTTCTCATTTTTTTGTACAGAATGTGTGAACACTCGTAAGCGGGAATCCATGATTATTCTGTTAGAACTAAAAAAATACGAAATCAAGTATAGTGCCAATACGACAACATCAAAGAGATAGAGAGAGGAAGAAATACATAAAAATAAATTATTGATCTATTGCTTAGGTAACAAAATCAGACAAGGCGAAAGAGGAGTAGGGTTTAAAAAAAAGAAATTCTCTTATTACTTGTAAAAACAGACAATACTTGCATTATAATAGTCAAAAGTAAATTGTACAATGTAACACTTTTAAAAATATATATGTATCGACCTAAGCAGCTAATAAAAACGAAGTAAGAAGAATCTACGCAGGCTATAGAAAGTATGTTAAAATTTTGGGACACATTTACGCAGACGACACCGTTATTGCTGACAGTACTGAGATCAGAATTTTGAATGACATGACCAGGGAAGTAAGATATTTTAGGGCTGGAAATAAATACAAATAAAACAAAAGTAATAGCTGTGTTATACGTATACCAAATGCCGACATTAATATTTATATCTACAGCATTAGTCATGAGGAAGAACTGTGCATACTTTTACATCGTACTAGCGCCCAATCAAGTGATTTATTCAAACTAAAAAAAGTCATATCCCGTTTTAAAAAAATTATTTGTTTTCTTCATAGAAAAATTTTTACCCTGTATAGTACTGTATACGGTTTTTGAAAGATCTAATAAAAATTTTACAAATTAGAAAAATAAGCAACTAAAATGGCAAATTTATTTTTCCCCACACGATTACTTAATTTTTCTGTTTTTCAATGTGCCTCCAGTACGTTGTCGTTCCATCGTTTTCGTGGTCTTTCTACTGATCGTCTTCCTATTGGGGAACCGTCTCTTGTCGTCTTTACTACTCTATTTGTTGTCATTTGGCTTATATGATCGTTCCATTCTACTCTTCTCTTACCCAGTTCTTGATGTTCTCCATCTTGCATCTGCGTCGTATATCTGTACTTCTAGTTCTGTCCTATAGTGTCCATCCATTGTTGTTATCATCAATTTTTCCAAGTGTTTTCATCTCTGCTGTGTCTAACATCCTTTTTGTCCTGTGTGTGTCAGGTCTTGTTTCAGCCGCGTATGTCATTATTGGTCTGATGGCTGTTTTGTAAATTCTGCCTTTCGTTTCTTTCCCGATATTTTTGTTTCTCCATATTGTTTCATTTGGGCAGCCTTTGGCTCTGTTTGCTCTATTCATTTGATCTTCCACTCCAGTTTCGAGCTTACCGAAGCTAGATAATGTGATGCCTAGATATTTAAACTCAATCACTTGTTCTATTATCTGACCTTCAAATTCACATATTAGTAAATTTGTATCCATGCATTTTGTCTTTTTTGGGAAAATTAACATGTTAAATTATCTGACGTTTATATTAAATTGGTGCAGCATACGTTTAAAATCATCTTTATTTTGAGAGAGTAGTATTGCGTCGTTTGCATAGCAAATTATTTTAAGTTGTTTTTCTCCCATTTGGTATTCTTTTTTAGTTCATACGTTTTTTAATATTTCATTCATACTCAGGTTGAACAATAGAGGACTCAGGGAATCTCCCTGTCTTATCCCATTGCCAGCTTCAATAGGGTCGGTTAGTTCTTCTTCTACTTTTACTTTTATTGTGTTGTTTTGGTAGATATTTTCGATCGTTTTATCGTTTTATCGTAGATATGCCGGTTTGTATGTGGCGGCATATTCTTATGATTTCTGTTGTGAGGTCGACGTGAGTATGTACCAGTCTCTATAAAGCGATGAAAACTCTCTGTACTGTAGTTCCCGGAATATCTAACGTTTAGGATACATAAACTGGACTTCTTCCATCTTGTAGCAATGTATTAATCCGAGCAACATCTACAATAGATAACACCATATCTTAATTATTCACTTAGTCGAAATCCACGTTTGAAAAAAGCTAAATTACTGTTTAACAGTACATGATCGCAATAAACAGTATATAAAACTTTCGATAAATTTTTATTTTCGGAAATTTATAGGGTGGCCACTTTTTTTGCCATTCAGTGTATTTATTTAGTGATTTAATGGTTCTATCGTATTATTGAATTCTAAAAATTTTGTTTCAAAATAAAAAAATGCAGTTTCATCTTTTTTAAAGTAATGAAAAAAAGATACATAAAACATTGAAAATAAACAAATTTATTTGCATTTTTAAGAAAATACAAGAATAGACAATTATATACAATTACTTAAAAGAATTTAAAAAACAAATAAAAAGAACAGGACGTAACGAACACCAAAGGTGAAATTATTGAGATTTATAGCGAATTTTCGAAATTAAATCCATCTATCTCTATAATACGTCTTTGTCACACCAACAAATTAGAAGAAACAATAGTGTTTATATTTTCTGAATAAACCAGTTGCTTTAATCGACCCCGTATGGAATAGTCGACAGGGTTAAAATCGTACAATATAGGTAGCCATGCATGAGATCTCCCGCTATCCAGCTATTTCGGTAAGATACATAAATATATTAACGAACAGTAACTTAAAAATGTGGTGATGGCCCATCGTGCATACGTACAAGTACATATCCCGGGTGGCTACATTCACTAGTAATTTGGCAAAATATTTTGTAAGAAATCTAAGTACACAGAACATATTTACAAAGGAGAAATTACAACTTCCTATGACTCAAAAGAAGGTCTTTGATCAATGTGTACTCCCAGTTCTAACGTATGGAGCAGAAACATTGACCCTTACCAGAAAAGTAATCAATAAAATACAAGTGGCACAGAGAGCGATGGAGAGGTCAATGCTGAATATATCCCTTAGAGACATAGTATCAAATACAATAATTAGGAGAAAACTGCTGTTACTGACGCAGTTGAAAGGATTACAACATTGAAATGGAACTGGGCGGGGCAGCCAGATTAAAAGATGGAAGGTGGAGTGCATTGGAATTATTTATGGGAGGCCTATATCCAGCAGTGGACTCAAAACGGCTGATGATGATGATGATGACTCATAATGACACGAAAAGTGTGAAAAAAAAGAGGTCCAGGTCCATGTTAGTGGCTGAAGAATTTAAGAGAGACAGGCATTTAGACCTATTCATCATGAAGAACAGATCAAAATAGAAAGCGATTTGTTGTAAGTATTGCTAACCTTTAGTAATGAAATGGGGTTTGGTTAGGGTTGATTAAGGTACCTTAAGAAATAGGACACGATATGATTGTTATACTAGATGGCTTAAATGCTAAGCTGAAAAAAGGCAAGATCTTGTAAACACAATTGTAGAATATAGTTTATATAATGAAACAAGCCAAAATAGACGTAAACCACTGTAGCAAATAATTGACTGAAGGATCATAAACAATACCAGAAACTACAGAAGTTAACCAAAAAAATCTTTATTATCTATATTTATTAAAATATAAGCAGCAAACATACTTAATACAAGAATGTAGCGTTAGGTAAATTCTCACTCAGATCACTATCTTGTAAGCAGAATTTGGAGACCTTCAATATTTTCTGACAGACTTACTGTATCGTCCGCGTATCTAATTACATTAAGTAGTTCCCCGTTGATTTTTGACATTGTACAATGTTGGGAACAAAGTGCAACCTTGTCTAACTCCGTGTTGTATGGAGATTTAGTCAGTGTAGTTATCTTTTATCCAATTTTTATGATTGTACGAGATTATTGTATATTAATATGTATTTAATTATTTTATTACCCATAGCGTTTTCTTTAACTATTAAATTTCTAGTATATTTCTTAAATTATTCATAATTTTTAGTATTATTGCGACTAATCAATAAAATAATAACCGTAGCAAGCTGATAAATTTACCTTTTTCTCGATAATTAACATGATTCCGTGATACGGCGCTGACATGTGGTAAACTGGAAGTAGATTTCAACTTTATATCCTTTTCTCGAAAATTATAAATTATATAAAATTCCATAATAATCGCCATGTTCGTGTTTCTGTTTCGACTGTTCGTGCACCTCGGGGGTTGTAACGTTAAACGGGGGCAGCACAACATTTCTACGTTGCTATGTTCGAGAAGTTAAGTTGACAATTTGAAAAAAAAATATCTAGTTTTAAGAAACTATATATTTATAAATCATACTTATTATATAAAAACTATATATTAAATAGGTATTAAAAATATAATTTAATGATGAATAACTATCTATTAAACTAAGTCGGCAATTGATACTGAAGTGACAAATAATGAAGGTAGCACAATCTATCTTAAAAGAACCCTTCTTCTTCTTCTTATTTATATGTAATTATGCTTATTCATTGGCGGATTAATACCTCTATGAAAGGTTATCATTCCCTCTTTTGCGCGGTCATCCGATATTTCTTCTGCCGATTGGAGACTTATCTGTTGCTATTTTGACGACACAGGTCTCCTCCATTCTGCTTATGTGGTTATTTCATTCTTTTTTCAATTTTGTGTCTAATCATTTATACACTGTACCTTGCATTTTCTTCTAATGTCTTCACTTCTCTTTCGATCTCTCAGCGTATTTCCTGTAATTCTTCTCAGTACTCTCTGCCGTTTCCAGTAGTCCTTGTGTTGTGGCTCTGTCGGGTCCTGTTCTGAGGCATATGTCATTATTGATCTTACACTGGCTTTATAAATTGTTGACTTTATCTCATTGTTAATGTGTCTGTTTCGCCATATAGTATTATTAAGGCATATTGCTAGTCTATTTGCTTTTTGTGCTTAATCTCTTACTTCTTTGTCCAGGTCTCTATAGCTAGACAGTGTAATTTCCATGTATTTCATTTCCATTACTTGTTCAATACTGATGCCATTAATTTCTATTTTACATCTGGTTGGTTCTATGCTGACTACTATTGTTTTAGTCTCCTGAGATGAGCTTGTCATATTAAATTCTTTTGCTCTTATGTTAAATCTGTGGCCAGTCTTTGCATACTATCTTCATCTTGGGCTATTAATATTGCGTCGTTTGCGTAACAGAGTATTTTTATTTTTTTGTTTATCATTCTGTATCCTCTTCCTTTGTTAACGCTTTTGATGATTTCATCCATGATCAAATTGAAAAGCATAGGGCTCAACGAATCCCCTTTTCTTATTCCGCTGCTTATTTCTATAGGTTCTATAAGTTGTCCGTCTATTCTGACTTCCATTTTGTTGTTTTGGTAGATGTTTTCGATAGTTTATAATATTTGGGGGAAATTGTCTATTATACAGAAGATAGATTACATCCTTGAGTTTTACTCTGTCAAACGCTTTTTTTATGTCAAATAATCACAGAAATGCTGGTCTATTATACTCTAGTGATTTCTCAGTAATTTGCTTTATAACGAATATTTCATCTGTACACGATCTTCCAATACGAAAACCCTATTGTATATCTGCTAAACTTATCCTCCGATTTATTAGCACTTGTGAAATTTTATTTGTAAGTTTTAGCGTAGTATTTAACATATTTATACCTATTTAGTTTTCTGGCTGTTTTTATCTCCTTTTTTGAATAGTAGAATTAGTTTGCTCGTTCTCCATTCTTCCAGTATTTTATTGTGTTTTATAATTTTAATAATTAATGTTGTTAATTCTTCTGTCATTGCTGCTCCACAAAATTTCGGATTAAAAGAACTCAAGATCTAAAATTTCTACAGAAAGCATTATACAATATAATATTTAAAAGAAAGAGAATCCAGCTACGACTCTTACGTCCCCGAAGGCTCAGTTCCCCATAACCACAATCTGCATGATGTATAATGGATGTAAGTTATGCAACTGTCAGAAGGGATGAAAGACGAGTATCTGGTGCTTATAAAATAAATGAAATATATCAACTTAAGATGAAGAACTCCCAAAGAAAATCAGAAAGACTGGAAATGGCTCAAACATATTATTCCCACTATCCAACTTAGCTACAGATTGGTAATATGTACTGGGGAAATTAAAAACTTAAGCATTAAACTAAAATAATGTATGAATGAAAATCAGGGCGAACCAGGCAAGTCCAGCTTAAACCATCCGGGAGAAACTACATTATTATTAGAGAATTCGTTCAAGAATATAATTTTAAATTTTAAAAACAGAAAATACTTAAAAACACAAGAACAACATTAATTTATTTACAAAGAAAACTAACACAATAAAATGAAAGAACTTTTAAAAGTCATATTAAAATTATTTGTAAAAATGTTTTTCTAATAATTCCAATAGTACTTCAAAAATTATATAATAAATTCAAAAGTTTATTAAGTTTATTATTCTTTTTTAAAAAAATCCACAAGGAAAATAATTCCTGCAGCTGGCTGTATACCACGTATCACAAAAAGAGGTTAATCTTTGTATGTGGGTATATTTTATAAAAACCCTTAAAAGGGCAACATTAAAAACACGAACGTTTTCGGAACAACTGTTCCATCATCAGGTTAAAATACCTAAAATATGTATAAACCATTTAATTCAAGCAAACGTGGTTTAAAATTTTGACTAAGGTTAAAAAAGCAAAATGGTTATACTTACAGGTTACCATGCCTGAGCCACCAAAATATTTGGGTAAAAACCCTTTAAATTGTATTGTCTTACCAAAGATTGTACATGATGTTGATAATATTATATGATGTTTAATATTTTAATTAAATTTTACTTCAGGTAACATACACCCATGCTTAAGTGAGTTCCAGTGTCCGGAGAGTAAACCTCTTCAAACGGACTTCAGCTAGTAACTGATTGATAAGATACCCATGAACGGTGTCAAAAACAAAATGTCAATGTACCATGACACAATATTAGTTAAACATAGTATTACTACAGCCAAAAGATTAAAAAACTTTGATGATGTTAAAATGATAACAGCAATCCAGGTGTTGGGATTTAAAAATTTTTTCTATAATTATTTAATATTGGATATAAAAGATGTAAATTACTGGTGTTGTTAAAGGTCATGTTTAAGAGAATGACGTATGCATTAGGCAGCTTATGTTACTCTTTATCGTATGGAGTGTGGTCTAAAAAGTGTAATTTGTGACGAATTAGCTTAAATATATGGAATTGTCCTTTTATGTTGCTTACATCTAGGACAAGGAAAAATGAATAGTATATATTTGTAGCTAATGTAAGACTTCGTATTTAAATGAAATTGTTTAATACTGCTCGTATCGTAAAAAGTTTAATATAAGTCAGTCCAATAGATTGAGAAAAAGGGGATTAAAAATCTTCCGGCTGAAGGAATTAAAGTTATAATATATGGAATTAAATTTAAAAAATTGATTCTTTTTTAGATTTCAGATTTCAGATTTTTAGATTACAGCTATACGGCTGACACTCTCTCTATGGGGAAAATATACTCATTTCAGATACCTACGGCATCAAAAGCATTGAGCTCTGGCGGGGTTCTTTCCGTATTATCGAGACAAAGGTGATATGGTATGTTGGAGTTTTCGTACGCATCTGAACATCGAGAGTAGTAGATTTTTCGGAATGATACCAGTGGTAGCAAATGCTGCATGAAAGTAGCTGAGAGTACTGCCTGGATCCTTTACATTCTCTATTCTCTTCTTATTTACATTTCCAGACCTCTAAGTTTTTTTTTGCACTGAACACGCAGATTATTGGTAGGTATCGCCAGCATCAATAAGTGTTGTCTAATTGATTTATTAACGGTATGAGATCTGGTCTTACATGTGCCACTGGTTGGGCTGTGAGCACAGTCGGTTTCAATATAGCTTGTAGTTGTTATTCTCAAGCATATTCTCAGAGCGTATTGATAATTTGGGAGATAACTAATCAACCTGATCCTGAATGGCTAGTAAGGAACTTTCTGTTTTAGGGAAAATCTTTCCCATGTCAAACAGATCGAAGATGTATGGTCGACATATTATTGGCTGACTTCATTATGTGTATGTGTATTTCTGGCTGCCGCAGATTAAGCAGCATTGTGTCATCCACTGCGCAAACCGCGAGGTGTAAAGTAAATATCTCAACTTGCATCCGAAAATAAGTTCTTAAACTAGCAATCGGTTTTTTTTAATTACTAACATGTACCTATAAGTCCTGTTTCTCCTAAATATCGCGGTAATCTCGTTTTTTCTACTGAACTACGAGGATAGTGCTTTGTGCCTTTTCGAGTTGTGATTATATACATATATATATATATATATATATATATATATATATATATATATATATATATATATGTTACGAGCAATGTCCGAAATTGGACAATCCTAGCATTGTACAGAAAATCTTGTCCACTTCTAGCATTGTACCCTTTTACTGTACAATCTCCGAAATATATATAATCGACGGACTTTGTATAAAAGAATTGCTGTACAATGTTCGAATTTTAATAAGTAGCCATGCGTCAAAGTTTGAGATAATATAATATTAGATATCGATTCATATCGATTTTTACGATTATTCCCCATTTGTTATTAACGACAAACATCAATTGAGGTTATAAATCCATAATTAATCAGCGTGTTTGACTTTTGAATTCGTAGAACTAAACTATTTTAAATTAACATACATATCTCTTGAAAATCTAAGTTGTTTTACAAACATCTTCCCTATATTATAGTGATGTATCTATCTCTTGAAGCTTTGAAATGTTTCACTAACAATATCTCTATTGTAGAACAATTTATTTTTCGATTCGATTTTTCAATTTTTGATTTGGTGTGTCGCTTGTCAATAATAATCGATTCGAACCGATGAGCATTTCGACAATTATTTTGATTATTTCGGACATTGTACAGTTTGGGGGTACAATGCTAAGAGTGGACAATAATTTCTGTACAATGTTAGGATTGTCCAATTTCGGGCTTTGCTCGTAACATATATATATATATATATATATATATATATATATATATATATATATATATATGATGTTCTTTCTTTATCTGTTTTAGTCCATTTAACAATACCAAATAAATAGCTAAGCGCAGAACATGCGTAGGTGTTTAGTGTCTTTAAATTCCTACTATTAAGATGTGAACGAAGCAGCTGTTTTACCCTTTGTATGAATTCTGAAGTTAACTCGATTTTTGGTCAATTTTCCGCACTTGCTTCACGTTGAGATATTTGTACATATCAATTTTACGCACGGGTTCGATATTTTGACCATTTTGCATATCGAATTCTCCAGGAGGAACCTTTCCTCTGATTATATTTTAAACACGGCACTTGTCTAGATCTAAGTACATACTAATCTCATTAGAGAAGGCTTCTATAGTTTTTAGCATCTGATATAGGTGTTTTCGAGTGGAAGCCATTCATTTGAAATCATTTTTATACAACAGATGATTAAGCGACGCTACTACAGTATTATTATTTTTGATACTAAAACCGAAGTCAATTAAGTTCAGTAGCTGAAATACGGGCTTTATCGCTAGACAGAACTAGAGTGGAGTTAATGAGTCTCCTTGCAATAGACTCCAGTTGACTGCAATAATTTCAGTTTCGATATTGTTTTCCCCTAGTTACTTGTAGGTAAACTTTACTCTTCTAATTTGTTAATATATGTTTTAAAAAGATTCATATATTATTATCGACTTTATATATTCTTAATATATCTATGTCATCCATGCGGCACTAAGTTAAACGATTTCTTGTACTCAATAAATGCAGTAAGAGGTTCGTTTTTATTGTATGCCTGCTTAGTTCACAAAATTACATATTTGGTAACTGTGATAACGGACCAACTAGATCCAGACAGAGAAATCAAACGTAGAATAGCATTGACTAAAACTACTTCTATGAAAATGAAGTAATTTCTTTGCAATAATCATCTAAATTTAAAACTAAGACAAAGAATGGTTAAGTGATATGTTTGGTCCGTACTTTTGTATAGTGCAGAAGTGTGGATGCTACAAGTATCGATCATGAACAAAATTGAAGCATTGGAAATGTGGATTCATAGACGAATGCTAAAGATATTTTGGACAGCAAGGAAAACTAATGAAGAAGTACTAAGGAGCGTCAACAAAGATAGAGAACTGCTAAAGACTGTTAAACATCGAAAAATGTCTTATCTGGGACATATAGTAAGGTGAAGTCGATATAAAATATTACAACTGATCCTTAAAGGCAAAATAGAGGGCCGTAGAGGTGTAGGAAGAAAACAAGTTTCTTGGTTAAAAAACATTCGTGAATGGACACAAATATCAAATGCAGGACAATTATTCCATATTGCAGAAGATCGAGAAGCTTTCGCAATGGTGATCGCCAACGTCGGATAATTCTGATATGGCACGCGAAGAAGAAGAAGCCTACTTAGAAATAACTGCGTCGATGATGAGTTAAACTTTGTAGCTCGTGAATCTCTTAGCGCATTATTTTTATTAGGGTTCTATGATATTGTTTAGAGCACAGTGTTGATAGATACGTTGGGCTACGCAGGATGCGATCAATTTATACAAAGTTGGAAATCAAGTAATTGGGTGGTACTTGGTTGGATCTTTGGTGTTATTTTGATTCTTAGGTATTAAGTAAGTTGTTCATCGTGTTAGAAATTATGGTATTTTCTGCGGATTAAAAGTAACATTATTAATCAATAGTGATAAGTACTCACAAACAATCCAAAACTTCTTTAGCCAAAAGTTTTTGAAAAATGAGTAAAATTATTAAAACAGTTTACTGTAGTTGTAGATATGGTGTTTCGATTTAAGCTATTCCAGATATTAAACATTCTGTTTGGCAAGCTCACTCTAGACTTTGCTGTTGTCTACTTCCTGTTTAACTTGTAATGGTGGTCTCTTAATCTTTCGTCTTGCTTGGTGTTAAATGAATATGTAATTCCCAAAATTATTTTGTAATTATTAATTTTAGAATTCGGAAGGATATAGTTAGATCATCTCGAGGACATCGATGCTCGAATGTGGTTATATGAGCCATGAAAAGTCTATCTTCATAATTAGATCTTACACGGCTGAATGCGAGTCTTGTCTTCTTCTTCTTCCTATGCCGTCCCCATTAACGGGGGTTGGCGACCACATTTCTAAAAGTTTCTCTGTCTTTTGCAACTTGGAATAATTCGTCTACACTCATGTTTGTCCAGTCTCGAATATTTCGCAGCCATGAGTCAGTCTTCTATATACAGATAAATATTGCTTTACGCAAAATATTTTCAACTAAGATCTTATCTTATTAGAAAGAAAAAAAATAAAGATATTAGAGGGATATATGTAAAACATCTCTTCTTTGTCAACCATTTTCCATCCACTTCTGAATGTAGGTCTCTCCCAATTGCTTCCATCTTTCTCTATCTTGCGCCAATCTAATCCACTGTTTGCCTGTCACTGTTCTTATGCCATCTACCCATCTTTTTTGAGGTCTTCCCATGCTTCTTGTTGTCGTCCTTGGTGTCCATTCTAGAATTCTTCGTATCCACCTGTTGTCATTATATCGGGCTACGTGACCTGCCCAGTGCCATTTCATTTTTGTAATTTCTTCCATAATATCCCTCGTATCCCTAATATCTTCGTTCTATGTCTTATCTCGGTGTTTCTAATCTTGTCTCTTAGTGATATTCCAAGCATGATTCGTTCCATTGCTCTTTGCGTTGTTTCTAATTTTTTAGCAGATTTTTTGGCAAGGGCTACTGTCTCCAAGCCGTAAGTACAAACTGGTAGAATGCATGTGTTATACACCTTTTTCTTTAAGTTTACAGGAATGGAGGTGTTTTTCAAAATATATGCTAATTTGCCGAAAGCGCCACATGCCAGTTGTGTTCTTCTTTTAATTTCAGCATCTTGATTTGGTTTTCCTAGTTTGATAACATGACCTAGATATACATAATGTTCGACATTTTCTATGGTATGATTTTGTATTGTTATATTTGTCTGGTCTCGGCTCAGTATTTTTGTTTTGCTTTAGTTCATTTTTAAGCCTACCGCTCCTGAAACTGCATTTAAGTTGTAACATATCATTTAGTTCTTGGATATTATCGGCTATTAAAACTATGTCATCTGCGAATCGCAAGTGGTTTAAGTATGATCCATCGACGTTGATACCCTTATTGTTCCATTCTAGTTTCTTAAAAATGTCTTCTAGAGCAAGGGTAAATAGTTTGGGAGAGATGGTGTCTCCTTGTCTTACTCCCCGTTGTAGTCTTATGGGATTATGTGCTTTCGTCCATCTTTATTTGCATGGTGGCATTTTCATATATGTTTTTAATTATTTTATATTTAAATGGGAAAAAGCCATAATTAAAGGTTAAAATACGTTTATTGACGTTTCAATTTCCACTTCGGAAATCGTTCTCAAAATACAAACATTAGTAAATTAAACAAATTTTGTTTTTTGTTACTTAGTGAAAAATTCTTCTAATAATTTAATTTTATATGACTTATCTACATTGACAATTCAGACATACCTTATACATTTTAAAGTAGACGACTTTAAAATGATATTGCCAATATTGTTGAGTTGCGTTCCTGGGACGACTTTACTTATAAGATAGTTCATTCGATTACATGAAATCAACTTTAACTTGAGAATATCCGTCAGAAAAGATCATAACATGTAATTCGTCTTTAAAAAGACAAATACATGCCATGATGACAGTAAAAATTCTCCTGTTAGTGATTCCATAGTAAATTATGAGGGAAAAACCAGGAAAAAAACCTCATAATACTATCCCGACATGGTAAGTATTTGATCTTGCATTTAGTTTACCTTCAATAAACACCAAATTCCGATTTTATATGTTTGTTATTTAAACAAACATAAATGATGTATTCTCTATATATGTTACTGACTTACCAATACTGGTATTTTTCTTTTAATAACTTCCTCTTTCAATATGGGTAACCAGATCCTACTACATTCTGCCGAGGAATTCGCGACACAATTGGTCTCATTTAGCATAATTAGAGCCGCTTCTTTGATTTTTCTCTTTTTACCATCCGTTTCTTTTAGGACTATATTTGAATCATTCCATTGAACCATATGTTCATTATCCCATGCGTGTTTACAGATTTGAGATCTATCAAATTCTCTATTTTTAATATAGGATTGATGTTCACTTATTCTAACATTTAATGGTCTTGATGTTTCACCTAAATAAAACTGATCGCATTCACAAGGTATTTTATAAATGCAATTCTTTGTCCTTTCTTGTTCATTGTTAGGTTTGGTTTTGGACAAAATAGATCTCAACAACATTCAAAACAACAAACACCATGTCGGGATAGTATTATGAGGTTTTTTTTCTGGTTTTTCGCTCATAATTTACTATGGAATCACTAACAGGAGAATTTTTACTTTCATCATGGCATGTATTTGTCTTTTTAAAGACGAATTACATGATATGATCTTTTCTGACGGATATTCTCAAGTTAAAGTTGATTTCATGTAATCTAATGAACTATCTTATAAGTAAAGTCGTCCCAGGAACGCAACTCAACAATATTGGCAATATCATTTTAAAGTCGTCTACTTTAAAATGTATAAGGTATGTCTGAATTGTCAATATAGATGAGTCAGATAAAATTAAATTATTAGAAGAATTTTTCACTAAGTAACAAAAAACAAAATTTGTTTAATTTACTAATGTTTGTATTTTGAGAACGATTTCCGAAGTGGAAATTGAAACGTCAATAAACGTATTTTAACCTTTAATTGTGGCTTTTTCCCATTTAAATATAAATTAATTTAAAATGCCACAAGAAAATAGCTTCAGAACAATGTTTTTAATTATGTTAGTGTATCTTGAATCTATACGTGCATTTTCTAGAGATTCAAGCACTGCCCATAATTCGATGGAATCGAATGCTTTATGGAAATCGACGAACGCCATATGAATTGGAACATTATACTCGGTGCATTTTTCTATCAGTGTTTTTACGGTGTGCAAGTGGTCTATGGTACTAAAATGTTTTCTGAATCCAGCCTGCTCGATAGGTTGATAGAAATCGAGCTTATGTGTTAGGCGGTTGGTTATGATTTAGGTTAGTAATTTATACAGATGTGAGAGCAAGGATATTGGTCGGTAATTCTCGATGTTTGCTTTGTCTCCTTTCTTGAATAGTAAAATGACTTTTACAAAAAATTAATAATTATCGAAAAATAAGTAGAATTTACCCAA
The DNA here is from genome assembly GCF_040954645.1 of Diabrotica undecimpunctata. Classification (NCBI taxonomy): domain Eukaryota; kingdom Metazoa; phylum Arthropoda; class Insecta; order Coleoptera; family Chrysomelidae; genus Diabrotica; species Diabrotica undecimpunctata. Next base: position 69,101,128 of record NC_092804.1, on the reverse strand, counting down.
GAAGCGCATATGCATCTACATATTTTGAAAAATATTTGATGCCAAAGGCTATAATAATAAAATTTTTAGGCCATTTATTAATTTCAAGATTCCGTTAAACGCAGAAACTGTTGCATCTATCGTTGCTCTTATTCGGGACTGACAAAGTCAACTTTACTTGATATTGGTTAAACTAAAGGAACTTACATTGAAAGTTCCTTTAGTTCAGTTTAGTTACATCGGAAGTAAAGGAATTTACATGAAATAAAGTTTAATGTTCATTAAGAAACTGTTATTCCACTGCTGTACAGAGAGAAACAATCTTCAATACGTCTGAAATGTAAATGTTAGTAAACTAAACGTTGGAAAATACTTAAATATAAACAATAATCTGGCAATCTCGAATATCCGCTATAGGAACAACTTTCCAGAGAACATAAGATAGGCCGATTACATTTCGCTAGGGTGCGTCAAAATTAGAATTCGGATAACAAGAAACATTTCTTAACATAAGTCTTAAACTCTTTTACTGTGTCATTTTTAAATTAACTACTATATTTATTATTTCTTCTTTGCTTCTAAATCATTGTGTAATGATATTATGTAAGATTCATCGCCGGTGATCGCGGAATAATCTGGAGAAACGACATATAACAATATAAAAATTCTGCCTTTTAACCCTAAAGAAAGTTTCCAAGAGTGTTCAGTTACCTCAGTTGGCTGATGATGTTCGGTCTGGCTGATGATAGTTTTATAAATGAGGTATAGCAATATAATGTTATTTTATATGCACCATTTATGCCGCGCTCTGAGCATATTGGGATAAGTTAAGTTGAAACTACTATGTTTTTTATCGTATTATTATTTGTCCAAATTTATACCATATAGCTCATGCTCCGCTTAAAAGAAAAAATTACTCATCCCAGATATTTACAGTATCAAAAGAATTTAGGTCTGGTCGGACTCTTTCCCTGTTATCGAGACCTAGGTGATTTGATATGCTGGAGTATCTCCTAAAAATTTTCGTACACATCTGAACTTCGAGCGGACAGCTTTTTGCATGTTCTTATAGAGATATTTATTCAGACTCAGCTTTTTTATGTTTTCTGCGGTTCTTTGGAATGGCTTCAGTAGCAGAGAGAATGATAGGTATTGTCTATGTACTTTCTATTCTCCATTGTATTCATATATAAACTTCCAGATCACTGTCCTTGCCGATTTTTTCGTTTTATTTAAAACTAGTTGGTCTGTGATCACAGTGTATGTAAGTATAGCTTGAAGTTGTCATTCTCAAGCATATTGTCAGGAACGTAGCAGTAGTAAGGAAAATAGTTGGTTTGGGAAAGTCCCAGTTTGTTATTTATCTCTTAATAAAGGATCTTTCCTGCAATTCTATTTTTTTTCTACTACTTTACTAAAGGAGTTATGCCTGTCCTTATATTAAGTTGCAGATTTGTCGTTTTGAACGTGAGGAGTTATTGACAATAAATTTCGAGTAATTTTCAGTTAACGTAACCTAATCCTGAATTGCGAGTAGAGAGCCTTCTGTTTCAGGGAACAGTTTTGTTTGGCTGACTGGTAGTCTCTGGATGACTTTATTCGGATGTCACCCGTACAGAGAATTACCTGTCTAAATATCCAACAACATAAATAATGCAAGAAAACAGTTTATTCTAAGGTTAAAAGTAGGTAAGGGACGTATTAATGGAACATTATAAAGAGCTGATTTCCTCCGAAGTTGAAGATAAAAATCCACCACTTCCAGGATAAAGAAACAATAAATACTATTAGAACCTGCTTTAATTTAAAAAGTAGTGGACACAATAAAACATCTGAAAAATAAAAAAAACTTATTAAATGTGGGCGCAATAGTCTTACTAATCAGTTACATAGAATATAATAGCAAAAGCTTGGAATGAGGAAAAAATCCCGCAAGACTATTCGTTATACACAAACGGTGATCAATTGAAATGCAGAAACTATAAAGATATAACCCTTCTTAACACAGTACACAAAATATTTTCGAGTATCCTATATTGTCGCCTAAGGTCGTATTTAGAGGAATTTGCATCCAAAGCTCCAAGAAGCTTGTTTGCAAAATAATGGCAACAATATCCAACAACAAAGCCGGAAACAATTGTTTTGACCGCATGTGGAAGCGAGCCTGTCTGCGGATTTTAGAAAAATGGAAAAAGAGCAATATCGGTCGGTGATTCAATTCTTGTTTTTGGAAGAAAAATCGAGCAGCAAAATCAAAAACCGCTTGAAAGCTGGGTACGGTGATTCTTCTTCTTCGATAGTAACCATCAAAAATTGGTTTAACAAGTTTCAATGTGGTCGCTCGTAGGTTTTTGATAAGCCACGTCTAGGTGCCCCGAGAATCGCTCCCACATGGGATAAAGTCACAAAAATCTACGATCTTGTATTGGCAGACTACTTACTAAAGATGCGCGAGATAGCTAAGTCAGTAAGTTTCTCAAAAAACCATATGAGTCATATCCTGCATTAAATTTTGGGCATGAGAAAGCTGTCGGGTTATGAATGCCACGTTTGCTCACTCCGGATAACAAGCGCAACCGTGAGACCACTTTTGAGCAGTGGTTGACGCTGTTTTAACGTAATCCAAAGGAGTACATACAAGAGACCAAGGACCAGGCGAAACAGTGGACCTCACTTGGCCAACGTGCTCCGCAGAAGGCAAAGACTAGAAAGGTGATGGCCATCGTCTAGTATTCACAAGGTGTGATTTACATCGACGATCTGGAGAAGGACAAAACGGTTACAGGGCTCTACTATGACAATTGCAACAACGCTAAGTTGCAACAAAATGACCCCATTTGGCGAAAAAAAGACTGCTCTTTTCCCATGACAACACACCGGCTCGCACCTCAGCCGTCTCCATGGCCAAATTGGTCGAATTAGGCCATAAACTGCTGTCCCATTCACTGTATTCTCCACATTTGGCCCCGTGCGACTTCTTTTTTATAACAAACGTCAAAAAGTCACCGTGCAGAAATTTATGTCGACTGAAGAGGCCATCGCCGCCATGAAAGATTACTTTGTAGATTTTAAGAAAGTATTTTTCAGATGGGTTAAAGACTTTGGAGCATCTCCGGGTCAAATTTATTGTGCTTAAAGGGGACTATCTTGAGAAATAAATTGCCGTTCTTCCAAAATTTTCAATTTTCTTTTGTAGGCCAAGTACCTATCAGACCACCCTAGTATATCGCCTTTTTTTTTTAATCATATTCTGATTAATATATAATATGTTATGAAGTCCAATTTTTTAACTTATGTACATACATTTTTTCTTTTTTTTTTCTTATTGAGATCTAGTTCGTGTTTGTTATTATTTCTGTTACTTTGTATATTAGGTTTTGGAGACTTTTTAAACTAACATAGAATGGTAACAGTATCTATATTAACTATTTTATACATACACTTTCATCTACGCCTTTAATAAATATTTTTTCCAAGTACAGTTTAAGTCAAAGTGTGGGCAATATGTAAATCTGACTAAATATTGTATTTATTTAGATCCCATATATTTCCTCTCTTTCCATTAAATTTATTTTTCTGTGTCCCTGTATTCTGGTAGAATTTTTAGATCTTTATCATATATGCCAGCTTTTTTAAGTATTTCTATTACCTTATGATATTACACTACACTATTAAAGGTTTTATGATACAGTACTATGAAACAAACATACCAAAAGAAGGCCACGAAAAAGGTGGTAATGTTAGAAGCATTGTTTAAAGGAGTTCCAATCTCGATTTGAGCTGTAGTGTAATTAAAGCATGAGAGGTGAAACAAACATGAAATGTTGACTTTACATTTTGAACCTCTAAAAAAGAATCTCTTAAAAAAAATGGCTTGTCTTGTACCCAATGCGTCTCTAAATACAAATTATGTTCTTTTCACTTTATTTTCACAACTCTTGTAAATTGGGTATTAAATTTTGTAAATTTATAATTATATTATCTTTAGGAATAATTTAGATAATAGGCTCATCAGACCAATAGTGCGATAGCTAGTTCACTTGTTTGCATTAATCTTTTTCGCTAATACTATAAATGTTGATTTAACCAAGATTACGGTTGGTACCTTCCTCATAAACACCATTGAATATTCTAGTCTACCATGATTTTCCTTCATTCTCAAACAGTTTATGGAATTCTTAGTGAAAATTGACAGGTCCGGATGCTTTCCTATATTTCGTTACATGTATCGCATTTTTCATTTATGCCTCTGTAAAGGGTAGTCCAGTTTTGTGTGGATGATTTGTTTGTTGTACTAATCTGTCGTCATAATCAAAAACTTTTTTACATAGTTCTTCGAAGTTTTTAATTTCTAAATTTTATCAACTATTATTCTTCCAGTGCTGCCACTCATTTGTCTATTCGTATTTTTATTTCTATGAATGCTGGTTACTTTTCTTAAGTTTGTTGTGCAAATCAAAGTTGTTATTATTTTTGTCTAGTTTTTCTTTTTCGCTAAATTTTCATCTAACCCATGTCATTTGTCCATTTAGTAAAAAGTATAGAGTTGACTAATCATTTAAAAAATAAGTTGTATTTAATTATTTTTTGACGTTTCGTGTTTGTAGGGCTTTACCGGTCGGTGTTTAGTGATGTTACACATATTAGGTATTTATAGACCGAGGCGTGAAATTGTTTCTTCTTAAAATTTTGTCTGTAACTGCAGTAGATTTCATCAAAGGCTATTTAAAAGTGGAACCAACCTCCTGTCGCTTCTGTGAGTTATCAGTGGATACTAGGAGCGTGATGTTTTCCCGCATCGCTTTCGACGATATAGAGTTTCTTCTATCGGTATAACTTTTATTTATATTTTATACTTATATTTTTCACACTAACACATGACATTCATTCTTTTAAAGAACTCATATAACACGGTTCCAAGAAAACAACTTTGAAAAACAATGAAGGAAATCGGTATAATGCAGAGGTTAATAAAAGTCGTAAGAAACCTATACCAGAACAACAGGGTAAGAGTTAAAATCCGCAATAAATACTTGAACGAATTTAAGACCACAAAAAGGCTTCCTGCGAGGGATGCTCTATATCTCCGACGCTGTTCAAGATATTCCTAGAACAAATATAAAAGCCATGAAAAAGAAGATGTAAAGGAATTGCAGTACCAATCCGAGACGACATCTTGTACAAACTAAGTTTTGCAGATGATAAGTAAAAACCACTCAAGATGAAGAAGCTCCTATATGCTATATGCTCCCAAAACTAGAAGAGGAATATACAAAAAATGGACTGGAAATAAACCTAGATAAGACCGAATAAAGTTAAATAAAAGTTAAATTAACAGCACCGAAAAATTCTAATACTTAGGATTCATAATCTCAAAGAATGGAACCACCGATAGCAACTTAGCATAGAGAAACACATGTATCAAACAAATGAACGGGGTACTATGGAATAAAAAGATTAGTATAAATTCAAAGAAGAGAATATCGTCGTCAACCAAGCAACGCAACGTAACTAACTTTCATCAACATTACAGGAGAGCACGGTTGTACAGGTTGACGACGAACCCAGCAAACCAGCCCTCAATAGTTTTGGTATGGAAACTAAATGAGATATGTGATGTTGTGGTTGAAATAGCACGTGCATCATTTATTAAACTTAAAAAGTTTTTTTGTTGTCGGGATATAAGGTTATAACTACGCCTGAGAATGCTTCGATGTTACGTGTTCTTTACTCTTCTTTATGGCTTGGAAACGTGGACACTAAAATAAGTCCATCTGAATGAGTTGGCCGCCTTTGAATTTTTGTGTTACAGAAGAATCCTACGAATATCATGGATTCAAAGAATGTCAAACGTGAAAGCAACTAGAAGGATAGGAAATGAGGCGGAAATAATATTAACTATCAAAAGACGAAAACTTGAGTACTTTGGACATGTGATGAGAGGGCAAAAATACGCATTATTACAACTTATTATGCAAGGGAAAATCCGAGGAAATGTGCGAGAAGCGAAATGTGGGAAGACGAAGAATATCCTGGCTTAAGAACTTAAGGGAATGGTTTGAATGCAGTAGTGCAGAACTTTTTAGAGCGGCATCAACAGAGTCCGCATAGCATTTCCAACCTTCGATAGAAGATGGAACTTAAAGAAAGAAGAAGATGTTGTGGTTAGAAATGCTATACGTGGTGTTACATTATTGCGATCACAGTAAAATTTGTTGAGGTTTTTTCAAATCTAAAGTCATTTAGATATTCCGTGTGAGATTTCGCATCAAATGAAAGAAAAACCCAATTTACCAAAAAATTGAGTTACGTGGTATTGTTTTGTTGACGACGATAATATATAACATCTGGGTATGTAATGAAATGAATTACGGAGCAGAGAATATGGGTAATAAACAAATAAACAGGTCCAAATTTGTAACAACCGAAATGGAGGTCATGACAAGAAGCTGTAGAGTAACAAGACCTGAATCGTATTAAAAATAAAGAGATAAAAAGAAGTATGACAGTAGAACAAGAAATACTAAGCTAAACTGAATAAAAAAGTTTAATTTAATATTGAAACGCAAGAAGAACAGATCGTACAAGATGGATATCAAAGATTTCTGATTAAGGCACAATAAGAATCAGAAAAAGAGGCAGATCCCCAAGATCATAGAGGGATGAAGTAGACTGGGCTATTCAACAATGAGACCTTAGAGATGGAAAATGGCTGGATAGAAAGGATTGGAGACGTTGGCTGAAAGAAGGAAGGCGACGGCAGCTAAAGGCCACCTTAATAAAATTCTTGAAAAAACAAATAAATAAACTTTCTTTTAATGACTATGGATCCAGATAAATAAAATTATCTAATTCATCAGGTCTAATTTTAACAAGAGTCTTAATACTAACGTATGTGTTCTTTCTTCAGTACATATTATTAACAGTAAAGAGAAAAAAGAAATTGTTCGAATGTTTAAAACTATTAACAATATTATATTATTATAATAAAGCTTAAAACGATTTTCAATTTACCCCAAGTCTTTTAAACAGAATTATCTTCTATAAATCGATATAGCAAGAAACCAACTGGGATTTAGAAAAGGCTTTGGTACTAGAGAGTCATTATTTACTATATAACCACTCATAGAACGGGGTCGAGATGCCAACCGTGACGTCTTCATATTTATAGTTGACTTTGAGAAAGCTCTCGACAAAATACAACATAGAAGGCTGACAAACATACTACGGAACACAGAAATAGATGATTAAGATGTGAAAATCACTACAAATTTATACCGATATTAAAAAGCCATAATACGAGTGGACCAACAAAAATTTATAGAGATACCTATAGGAAAAGGAGTACAACAAGGATGAGTACGCTCCCCTCTATTGTTTAATATGTGCTCAGAAAAGATGTTTAAAAAGGCACTAGAAGAAGGCATATCAATTAACGGAACACAAGTAAATAGTCTCAGATATGCAGACAATACAATACTCCTTGCGGGCAGCGGAGAAGGGCTGCAAATTTTGATTGATCGCGCTACGTAGTACTGCGAGAGGTGTGGAATGGCTCTGAATACAAAAAATAAACAAAAATCATGATTGTCAATAAAAACAAGATTAAAGGCGAAACAATCTACATTAAAGCAAATGCTTTAGAGAAATTACCCTGATTTAATTACTTGAGGTGTAAGCTAAATAAACAATAAGACCGTAGCCTTGAAATAAACGACGCATTGAGATAGCCAGAGGCTCTTTCAATAAGATGAGAGCAGTATTATGTAATGGAAAACTAAGAATAGAAATTAGAACTAAAGTATTGAGATGCTACGTATTATCTGCCGTTTTATATAAAGCTAAAACCTGGATAATTACGAGAAAATACGTTTGAGATGTGGTGGTATCGAAGAATAAGGAGAATATTAAGGACACAACAGGTAACAAACTCTTCTGAGCTGCTGCAGATATTTGATCTAGTTAATTATTTTGTGAAAACTTTAGTAAAAAGAGATGATCAAAATAGATGGTGTGGTGAAACAAAAACAGTAATATTAGTCTTTTATTACATGGCTATGGAAAGAAAAATTTATTTGCCGTCTCCCGATAAATTCTACTGCAGTACTTTTTCAAAACCTTTAAAATTATACATCGTCTTGGCTGATTGGCAACCCCGCTGAAAATGGGGCACACGCGAATTACCGATCTAGAGCGCAAACAAATGCTTGTTCACGCGAAACAACTGCCACTTAAAACAACTGACGTACTTAACTAGGAAAATCGAGTTAGTCAGAATTAACATGTTGACGGAATTGGAAGGCACTTTAATCTAAGAAAGATCAAAAGAAAAGATATAAAGAATTACGAAGCGATCATTTTGGCAAATGTTTATTGATTTATATTTAACTTTTATATTAAAATATTGAAGTATCATTACAAGTTATACTGTTGAATACATTACCTCGTTTAGAAGGCTTTTGTGTTAAAAATGATTTAATTGTAATTTTAATTTTGATTAATGAATATTGAATTCAGTGATAATCAATCGCTGACGATATAGTTATAGTGGGCAGAAGTATGAGAGACATGGTGCAGTATTTTACAAGGCTTGCGGACGCAGCAAGTGAATTAGGACTTGTGGTAAAAGAGGAAAAAACCAAATATATGTTGGTTTCTAAAAAACCTCGAAATATCCAACAGAGAATTTAAATTAACAACCATACCTTTGAGCAAGTCAAAGAGTTTACATATCTTGGATCGCTAGTAAACGCAACAAACACGACTAGCGACGAAATAAAAAGACGCATAGCAATAGCAAACAGAACTGTTTACGGCCTTCAGAAACATTTAAAAAATAAAAATATAAAACGTGCAGTACAGCTTAATATACAGGACCTTAATAAGACCGGTTTTGATATATGGGGCTAAAACGTGGATCTTATCTCAAAATGATAAAAGACTTCTTGGTATTTTTGAGAGAAAAATTCTTAGAAATATTTTTGGGACCGTAAATGAAAATGAGCTATGGCGTCGAAGATACAACCTCGAACTATATCAGTTATACACCGATCTAGATATTGTGAAATTCGTTAAAGAGACTTAGATGGGCTGGACACATTGCTAGGATGTCAAATCACGAATACACGAAGAGATTAACATTTTCAAAACCAGAGGGCACAAGAAGCAGAGGACGACCACGAATGAGATGGATTGATGATGTGGAAGAAGACCTACAGATTCTAAGGGTTAGAAGATGGAGGGAAGTTGTCGGGAATCGACAGGAGTGACGAAATGTCGAGCCACTTATGATGATGATGATAATCAAAATTAGTATCACGTATTTATGTGACTGAAAGGAACCTTTATCCATCTTATTCCAACAACCTTTTTTTGTGTTAAAGTGGAAACCTTCTAAAGACTATCAGGTGGATCTTACTTGACATGTGTTGCATTCAGGGTAAATGGAGTACATCCGAACGCATTTCCTTTTTTAGGTGATCTTTTCCAAGGATGCATCCATGGTACCCTGCCTACCAACTAAAACCATTGGTATCTGTTTGTATTTTATATTTAATTTATGTTTCTCCTTGCTGTCTTTCTCTTTCTAAAATTTCTTTTCTTTTTATAATTTTTGTTATTGCATTCAAAATATCCATAAACTTATTTTTCTTCTTTTCATAACCGTCAATATGTCTTTCGATCTAAATATGCCTACTTTGGTATAGATTTCGGCTTCACATCCGGGATTAGCACTCTTGTCCACGTAGCCCGTCGTCTATTTTCCCATTCTTCTTGCTACATTCTTGTTTTTCTTTGATTTCCTGGCTATTGTGGCCGTATGTTCTCCTCAACTTTTTTTTGCTTGCAGGTGAATTGGTGGTACTTTCGCTATAATCTGTAGAGCTACAGTCAAGGCCGTCCGGTATGTGCAGTCGACCCTTAAAAGCTCTTTGTATTTTTTTCAATATTAATTTACACTTTTGTTTATTTAGTACTTGATGCAATATTGGCGAAGCATATAAAATTGTCGAGTGGACAGCTTCCATGAGCATTTCTTTTTTCTGTATTAGGTCCTTCTATGTTAGGCATAATTCTTGTTAGTGCCGTAGTTCTTTAATCAGCCTTATTGGCTACATTTTAACATCTTCACCAAATAGTCGCTTAAAATCAAACAACGCCCAAATATTTTACCTTTTTTATTTGAAATATTCTTTTTCTTTCCAGCATAAAGGAGATATGATCATTGTCTCTTGGACCTTTAATTATAATTGCCTCTGTCTTTCATAAGGCTAATTTTAGATCTCCGTTTTCTCACCAAACTTTAACTCTCTCTAATGTAGTATTTGGTAGGAAGAAATATTTACGGCTATGAAACTTTCGTCAAGGGACTGGCAAGATCTAGAACAATATCGGTAAATACTCATGGAAGAAAATCCACAAGGAAAATAATTCCTGTAGCTAGCTGTATACCACGTATAACAAAAGAGGTTAGTCTTTGTATGTGGGTATATTTTATTTTATAAAAACCCTTAAAAGGGCAACATTACAAGCACGAACGTTTTCGGAACAACTGTTCCATCATCAGGTTAAAATACCTAAAATAAGTATAAACCATTTAATTACAGCAAACGTGGTTTAAAATTTTGACTAAGGTTAAAAAACAATAAAATGGTTATACTTACAGGTTACCATGCCTGAGCCACCAAAATATTTGGGTAAAAACCCTTTAAAATGAAATATGTTACCAAAGATTGTACATGATGTTGATAATATTATATGATGTTTAATATTTTAATTAGATTTTACTTCAGGTAACATACACCCATGCTTAAGTGAGTTCCAGTGTCCGGAGAGTAAACCTCTTCAAACGGACTACGGCTGGCAACTGATTGATAAAATACCCATGAACGGTGTCAAAAACAAAATGTCAATGAACCATGAAACAGTGTTAGTTAAACATTATATTACTACAGCCAAAAGATTAAAAAAATTTTGATGATGTTAAAATGATAACAGCAATCCAGGTGTTGGGATTTAAAAATTTTTTTCTATAATTATTTAATATTGGATATAAAAGATGTAAATTACTGGTGTTGTTGAAGGTCATGTTTAAGAGGATGACGTATGCATTAGGCAGCTTATGTTACTCTTTATCGTATGGAGTGTAGTCTAAAAGGTGTAATTTGTGAAGAATTAGCTGAAATATATGGAAATGTCCTTTTATGTTGCTTACATCTAGGACAAGGAAAAATTAAATAGTATATATTTGTAGCTAATGTAAGACTTCGTATGTAGATGAAATTGTTTAATACTGCTTGTATCGTAAAAATTTTTAATATAAGTGAGTCCAATAGATTGAGAAAAGGGATTGAAAATCTTCCGGCTAAAGGAATTAAAGTTATAATATATGTGATTAAATTTAAAAAATTTTTGGAAAGACTGAGATCCTCAGAGACCTGGCAGGAATAAAGTAAATGGAATGACTAAAGAATAAAGGAGAGTGGGTTAAAGGGAAATGAATGAGTTAATCAACAATATTAGAGATGATAGAGGTCCTTCATGCTTAAAGCATCTAGCACCCTGAACAAAATATATTTTGGTTATATTAAATTCAATACACAAAAGCCTGAAATTTTATTTGTGAGTATGGTGTACTAAGTTGTTGACTAAGAGAGGGGGGAGCAATGGTTGATTAAAGGTTTAGGTAAAGTGGGAGAAAGTGAATTCTGATGAATTGCTGGATTGTGTTTAAATGTTTACTGAGTTTAGAACTAATGGGTGGATGGTAGATCTATGAAAAGACAGAGAACTAGCAAAAGAAAAAAGAATGGACAGGAATATGATGTAAACGTGAAGATTGTAAAATAATGAAATAGTGAGGTATAAAAGATATGATGTTAACAATAGGGGGCTGAAAAAATTCTTTTGGAGGGAGAGTTGTGACAGTAGTGTAGAGAGAATGGTTATTTTAAAAAGCAAAAATTGTTGAGAAGGATTAAGGTGTTGACGTTTATAGAGGAAGGTCAGATAAAGAAGATGGGGTAAATTTGAGAAGTGTGGGTTAACCCACACTTCTCAAATTTACCCCATCTTCTTTATCTGACCTTCCTCTATAAACGTCAACACCTTAATCCTTCTCAACAATTTTTGCTTTTTAAAACAACCATTCTCTCTACACTACTGTCACAACTCTCCCTCCAAAAGAATTTTTTCAGCCCCCTATTGTTAACATCATATCTTTTATACCTCACTATTTCATTATTTTACAATCTTCACGTTTACATCATATTCCTGTCCATTCTTTTTTCTTTTGCTAGTTCTCTGTCTTTTCATAGATCTACCATCCACCCATTAGTTCTAAACTCAGTAAACATTTAAACACAATCCAGCAATTCATCAGAATTCACTTTCTCCCACTTTACCTAAACCTTTAATCAACCATTGCTCCCCCCTCTCTTAGTCAACAACTTAGTACACCATACTCACAAATAAAATTTCAGGCTTTTGTGTATTGAATTTAATATAACCAAAATATATTTTGTTCAGGGTGCTAGATGCTTTAAGCATGAAGGACCTCTATCATCTCTAATATTGTTGATTAACTCATTCATTTCCCTTTAACCCACTCTCCTTTATTCTTTAGTCATTCCATTTACTTTTATTCCTGCCAGGTCTCTGAGGATCTCAGTCTTTCCAAAAATTTTTTAAATTTAATCACATATATTATAACTTTAATTCCTTCAGCCGGAAGATTTTCAATCCCTTTTCTCAATCTATTGGACTCACTTATATTAAAAATTTTTACGATACAAGCAGTATTAAACAATTTCATCTACATACGAAGTCTTACATTAGCTACAAATATATACTATTTAATTTTTCCTTGTCCTAGATGTAAGCAACATAAAAGGACATTTCCATATATTTCAGCTAATTCTTCACAAATTACACCTTTTAGACCACACTCCATACGATAAAGAGTAACATAAGCTGCCTAATGCATACGTCATCCTCTTAAACATGACCTTCAACAACACCAGTAATTTACATCTTTTATATCCAATATTAAATAATTATAGAAAAAAATTTTTAAATCCCAACACCTGGATTGCTGTTATCATTTTAACATCATCAAAGTTTTTTAATCTTTTGGCTGTAGTAATATAATGTTTAACTAACACTGTTTCATGGTTCATTGACATTTTGTTTTTGACACCGTTCATGGGTATTTTATCAATCAGTTGCCAGCCGTAGTCCGTTTGAAGAGGTTTACTCTCCGGACACTGGAACTCACTTAAGCATGGGTGTATGTTACCTGAAGTAAAATCTAATTAAAATATTAAACATCATATAATATTATCAACATCATGTACAATCTTTGGTAACATATTTCATTTTAAAGGGTTTTTACCCAAATATTTTGGTGGCTCAGGCATGGTAACCTGTAAGTATAACCATTTTATTGTTTTTTAACCTTAGTCAAAATTTTAAACCACGTTTGCTGTAATTAAATGGTTTATACTTATTTTAGGTATTTTAACCTGATGATGGAACAGTTGTTCCGAAAACGTTCGTGCTTGTAATGTT